>NW_024543718.1:0-38067 GCF_018167655.1 Microtus oregoni
CTGAGTACTGAGCACCGAGCAACCTGAGTACTGAGCACCCAGCACCCCGAGCACTGAGCACCGAGCACCCTGAGCACTGAGCACCCAGCACCCTGAGTACTAAGCACCCAGCACCCGAGTACTGAGCACCCAGCACCCTGAGTACTGAGCACCCAGCACCCTGAGTACTGAGCACACAGCGTAATGAGCACCGAGCACCCCGAGCACTGAGCACCCAGCACCCTGAGTACTGAGCACCCAGCACCCTGAGCACTGAGCACCCAGCACCCTGAGTACTGAGCAACGAGCACCCTGAGTACTGACCACCCAGCACCCTGAGTACTGAGCACCCAGCTCCCTGAGTACTGAGGACCCAGCGTACTGAGCACCGAGCACCCAGCACCCTGAGTACAGAGCACCCAGCACCCTGAGCAATGAGCACCCAGCACCCTGAGTACTGAGCACTGAGCACCCCGAGTACTGAGCACCGAGCACCCCGAGCACTGTGCACCCAGAACCCCGAGCACCGAGCACCCTGAGTACTGAGCACCCAGCACCCTGAGCACTGAGCACCCAGCACCCTGAGCACTGAGCACCCAGCACCCTGAGCACTGAGCACACAGCACCCTGAGTACTGAGCACCGAGCACCCCGAGCACTGAGCACCCAGCACACTGAGCACTGAGCACCCTTAGTACTGAGCACCCAGCACCCTGAGTACTGAGCACTGAGCACCCAGCACCCCGAGCACTGAGCAGCAAGCACCCTGTGTACTGAGCTCTGAGTACCCAGCACCCCGAGCACTGAGCACCCAGCACCCTGAGCACTGAGCACCCCTGAGTACTGAGCACCCCAGCACCCTGAGAACTGAGCACCCAGCACCCCGAGCACTGAGCACCCAGCACCCAGAGCACTGAGCACTGAGCAACCTGAGCACTGAGCACCGAGCACCCTGAGTACTGCCCACTGAGCACCCAACACCCCAAGCACTGAGCACCCTGTGCACTGAGCACCCAGCACCAAAAGCACTGAGCACCGTGAGTACTGAGCACCCAGCACCCTGAGTAATGAGCACCCAGCACCCCGAGCACTGAGCACCCAGCACCCTGAGCACTGAGCACCCAGCACGCTGAGTACTGAGCACTGAGCACCTGAGTACTGAGCACCAAGCACCCTGAGCACTGAGCACCCAGCACGCTGAGAACTGAGCACTGAGCACCCTGAGCACTGAGCACCCAGCACCCTGAGTACTGAGCACCGAGCACCCAGAGTACTGAGCACCCAGCACTCTGAGCACTGAGCACCCAGCACCCCGAGCACTGAGCACCCAGCACCCCGAGCACTGAGCACCTTGCACCCCGAGCACCGAGCACCCTGAGTACTGAGCACCCAGCACCCTGAGCACTGAGCACCCAGCACCCTGAGCACTGAGCACCCAGCACCCTGAGCACTGAGCACCCAGCACCCTGAGTACCGAGCACCGAGCACCCCGAGCACTGAGCACCCAGCACACTGAGCACTGAGCACCATTAGTACTGAGCACTGAGCACCCTGAGTATTGAGCAATGAGCACCTTGAGTACTGAGCACCCAGCACCCTGAGTACTGAGCACCAAGCACCCTGAGCAATGATCACCCTGAGTACTGAGCACCCAGCACCTTGAGCACTGAGCACCGAGCACCCCGAGCACTGAGCACCCAGCACTCGGAGTACTGAGCACCCAGCACCCTGAGTACAAAGCACCGAGCACCCTGAGTACTGAGCACCCAGCACCGTGAGCACTGAACACACAGCACCCTGAGTACTGAGCACCCTGAGCACTGAGCACCCAGCACCCTGAGTACTGAGCACCGAGCACACTGAGCACTGAGCACCCAGCACCCCGAGCACTGAGCACCCAGCACCCTGAGTACTGAGCACCCAGCACCCTGAGTACTGAGCACCCAGCACCCCGAGCACTGAGTACCCAGCACCCTGAGCACTGAGCACCCAGCACCCTGAGCACTGAGCACCCAGCACCCTGAGCACTGAGCACCCAGCACCCTGAGTACTGAGCACTGAGCACCCAGCACCCTGAGTACTGAGCACTGAGCACCCAGCACCCCGAGCACTGAGCACCCAGCACCCCGAGCACTGAGCACCCAGCACCCCGAGCAATGAGCACCCAGCACCCTGAGTATTGAGCACCCAGCACCCCCGAGTACTGAGCACCCAGCAACCTGAGAACGGAGCAGCCAGCACCCCGAGCGCTGAGCACCCAGCACCATGAGCACTGAGCACCCAGCACCCTGAGTACTGAGCACTGAGCACCCCGAGTACTGAGAACCCAGCACCCCGAGCACTGAGCACCGAGCACCCAGAGCACTGAGCAGCCAGCACCCCGAGCACTGAGCACCCAGCACCCCGAGCACTGAGCACCCAGCACCCTGAGCACTGAGCACTGAGCACTGAGCACCCTGAGCACTGAGCACCCAGAACCCTGAGCACTGAGCACCCAGCATCCTGAGCACTGAGTACTGAGCACCCAGCACGCTGAGCACTGAGCACCCAGCACCCTGAGTACTGAGCACTGAGCACCCCGATTACTGAGCACCCAGCACCCTGAGCGCTGAGCACCCAGCACCCTGAGCACTGAGCACCCAGCCCCATGAGTACTGAGCACCGAGCACCCTGAGCACCGAGCACCCAGCACCCTGAGTACTGAGCACCCAGCACCCTGAGCACTGAGCGCCCAGCACCCTGAGTACTGAGCACCGAGCACCCTGAGTACTGAGCACCCAGCACCCTGAGCAATGATCACCCTGAGTACTGAGCACCCAGCACCTTGAGCACTGAGCACCGAGCACCCCGAGCACTGAGCACCCAGCACTCGGAGTACTGAGCACCCAGCACCCTGAGTACAAAGCACCGAGCACCCTGAGTACTGAGCACCCAGCACCGTGAGCACTGAACACACAGCACCCTGAGTACTGAGCACCCTGAGCACTGAGCACCCAGCACCCTGAGTACTGAGCACCGAGCACACTGAGCACTGAGCACCCAGCACCCCGAGCACTGAGCACCCAGCACCCTGAGTACTGAGCACCCAGCACCCTGAGTACTGAGCACCCAGCACCCCGAGCACTGAGTACCCCAGCACCCTGAGCACTGAGCACCCAGCACCCTGAGCACTGAGCACCCAGCACCCTGAGCACTGAGCACCCAGCACCCTGAGTACTGAGCACTGAGCACCCAGCACCCTGAGTACTGAGCACTGAGCACCCAGCACCCCGAGCACTGAGCACCCAGCACCCCGAGCACTGAGCACCCAGCACCCCGAGCAATGAGCACCCAGCACCCTGAGTATTGAGCACCCAGCACCCCGAGTACTGAGCACCCAGCAACCTGAGAACGGAGCAGCCAGCACCCCGAGCACTGAGCACCCAGCACCATGAGCACTGAGCACCCAGCACCCTGAGTACTGAGCACTGAGCACCCCGAGTACTGAGAACCCAGCACCCCGAGCACTGAGCACCGAGCACCCCGAGCACTGAGCAGCCAGCACCCCGAGCACTGAGCACCCAGCACCCCGAGCACTGAGCACCCAGCACCCTGAGCACTGAGCACTGAGCACTGAGCACCCTGAGCACTGAGCACCCAGAACCCTGAGCACTGAGCACCCAGCATCCTGAGCACTGAGTACTGAGCACCCAGCACGCTGAGCACTGAGCACCCAGCACCCTGAGTACTGAGCACTGAGCACCCCGATTACTGAGCACCCAGCACCCTGAGCGCTGAGCACCCAGCACCCTGAGCACTGAGCACCCAGCACCATGAGTACTGAGCACCGAGCACCCTGAGCACCGAGCACCCAGCACCCTGAGTACTGAGCACCCAGCACCCAGAGCACTGAGCGCCCAGCACCCTGAGTACTGAGCACCGAGCACCCTGAGTACTGAGCACCCAGCACCTCGAGCACTGAGCACCCAGCACCCTGAGCACTGAGCACCCAGCATACTGAGTACTGAGCACCCAGCACCCTGAGTACTGAGCACCCAGCACCCTGAGCACTGAGCACCCAGCACCCTGAGTACTGAGCATCCAGCACCCCGAGCACTGAGCACCCAGCACCCTGAGTACTGAGCACTGAGCACCCAGCACCCCGAGCACTGAGCACCAAGCACCCTGTGTACTGAGCACTGAGTACCCAGCACCCCGAGCACTGAGCACCCAGCACCCTGAGCACTGAGCACCCTGAGTACTGAGCACCCAGCACCCTGAGTACTGAGCACCCAGCACCCCGAGTACTGAGCACCCAGCAATCTGAGAACCGAGCAGGGAGCACCCCGAGGGCTGAGCACCCAGCACCCTGAGCACTGAGCACCCAGCACCCTGAGTACTGAGCACTGAGCACCCCGAGTACTGAGCACCCAGAACCCCGAGCACTGAGCACCCAGCACCCTGAGTACTGAGCACCCAACACCCTGAGTACTGAGCACCCAACACCCTGAGCACTGAGCACCCAGCACCCTGAGTAGTAAGCACCCAACACCCCAAGCACTGAGCACCCTGAGTACTGAGCACCCAGCACCTCAAGCACTGAGCACCCCGAGCACTGAGCAGCCAGCACCCTGAGTACTGAGCACCGAGCACCCTGAGTACTGAGCAGCCAGCACCCTGAGTACTGAGCACCCAGCATACTGAGCACCGAGCACCCAGCACCCTGAGTACTGAGCACACAGCACCCTGAGCACTGAGCACCCAGCACCCTGAGTACTGAGCACCGAGCACCCTGAGTACTGAGCACCCAGCTCCCTGAGTACTGAGGACCCAGCGTACTGAGCACCGAGCACCCAGCACCCTGAGTACAGAGCACCCAGCACCCTGAGCAATGAGCACCCAGCACCCTGAGTACTGAGCACTGAGCACCCCGAGTACTGAGCACCGAGCACCCCGAGCACTGTGCACCCAGAACCCCGAGCACCGAGCACCCTGAGTACTGAGCACCCAGCACCCTGAGCACTGAGCACCCAGCACCCTGAGCACTGAGCACCCAGCACCCTGAGCACTGAGCACACAGCACCCTGAGTACTGAGCACCGAGCACTCCGAGCACTGAGCACCCAGCACCCTGAGCACTGAGCACCCTTAGTACTGAGCACCCAGCACCCTGAGTACTGAGCACTGAGCACCCAGCACCCCGAGCACTGAGCACCAAGCACCCTGTGTACTGAGCTCTGAGTACCCAGCACCCCGAGCACTGAGCACCCAGCACCCTGAGCACTGAGCACCCTGAGTACTGAGCACCCAGCACCCTGAGAACTGAGCACCCAGCACCCCGAGCACTGAGCACCCAGCACCCAGAGCACTGAGCACTGAGCAACCTGAGCACTGAGCACCGAACACCCTGAGTACTGCCCACTGAGCACCCAACACCCCAAGCACTGAGCACCCTGTGCACTGAGCACCCAGCACCCCAAGCACTGAGCACCCTGAGTACTGAGCACCCAGCACCCTGAGTAATGAGCACCCAGCACCCCGAGCACTGAGCACCCAGCACCCTGAGCACTGAGCACCCAGCACGCTGAGTACTGATCACTGAGCACCCTGAGTACTGAGCACCAAGCACCCTGAGCACTGAGCACCCAGCACGCTGAGAACTGAGCACTGAGCACCCTGAGCACTGAGCACCCAGCACCCTGAGTACTGAGCACCGAGCACCCAGAGTACTGAGCACCCAGCACTCTGAGCACTGAGCACCCAGCACCCCGAGCACTGAGCACCCAGCACCCCGAGCACTGAGCACCCTGCACCCCGAGCACCGAGCACCCTGAGTACTGAGCACCCAGCACCCTGAGCACTGAGCACCCAGCACCCTGAGCACTGAGCACCCAGCACCCTGAGCACTGAGCACCCAGCACCCTGAGTACCGAGCACCGAGCACCCCGAGCACTGAGCACCCAGCACACTGAGCACTGAGCACCATTAGTACTGAGCACTGAGCACCCTGAGTATTGAGCAATGAGCACCTTGAGTACTGAGCACCCAGCACCCTGAGTACTGAGCACCCAGCACCCTGAGCAATGATCACCCTGAGTACTGAGCACCCAGCACCTTGAGCACTGAGCACCGAGCACCCCGAGCACTGAGCACCCAGCACCCGGAGTACTGAGCACCCAGCACCCTGAGTACAAAGCACCGAGCACCCTGAGTACTGAGCACCCAGCACCGTGAGCACTGAACACACAGCACCCTGAGTACTGAGCACCCTGAGCACTGAGCACCCAGCACCCTGAGTACTGAGCACCGAGCACACTGAGCACTGAGCACCCAGCACCCCGAGCACTGAGCACCCAGCACCCTGAGTACTGAGCACCCAGCACCCTGAGTACTGAGCACCCAGCACCCCGAGCACTGAGTACCCAGCACCCTGAGCACTGAGCACCCAGCACCCTGAGCACTGAGCACCCTGAGTACTGAGCACCGAGCACCCTGAGCACTGAGCACCCAGCACGCTGAAAACTGAGCACCGAGCACCCTGAGCACTGAGCACCCAGCACCCAGAGTACTGAGCACCGAGCACCCTGAGTACTGAGCACCCAGCACTCTGAGCACTGAGTACCCAGCACCCTGAGCACTGAGACACCCAGCACCCCGAGCACTGTGCACCCAGCACCCCGAGCACTGAGCACCCTGCACCCCGAGCACTGAGCCTGAGCACCCTTAGTACTGAGCACTGAGCACCCTGAGTACTGAGCACCGAGCAACCTGAGTACTGAGCACCCAGCACCCCGAGCACTGAGCACCGAGCACCCTGAGCACTGAGCACCCAGCACCCTGAGTACTAAGCACCCAGCACCCGGAGTACTGAGCACCCAGCACCCTGAGTACTGAGCACCCAGCACCCTGAGTACTGAGCACACAGCGTAATGAGCACCGAGCACCCCGAGCACTGAGCACCCAGCACCCTGAGTACTGAGCACCCAGCACCCTGAGCACTGAGCACCCAGCACCCTGAGTACTGAGCAACGAGCACCCTGAGTACTGACCACCCAGCACCCTGAGTACTGAGCACCCAGCTCCCTGAGTACTGAGGACCCAGCGTACTGAGCACCGAGCACCCAGCACCCTGAGTACAGAGCACCCAGCACCCTGAGCAATGAGCACCCAGCACCCTGAGTACTGAGCACTGAGCACCCCGAGTACTGAGCACCGAGCACCCCGAGCACTGTGCACCCAGAACCCCGAGCACCGAGCACCCTGAGTACTGAGCACCCAGCACCCTGAGCACTGAGCACCCAGCACCCTGAGCACTGAGCACCCAGCACCCTGAGCACTGAGCACCCAGCACCCTGAGTACTGAGCACCGAGCACCCCGAGCACTGAGCACCCAGCACCCTGAGCACTGAGCACCCTTAGTACTGAGCACTGAGCACCCTGAGTACTGAGCACTGAACACCTTGAGTACTGAGCACCCAGCTCCCTGAGTACTGAGCACCCAGCACCCCGAGTACTGAGCACCCAGCACCCTGAGTACTGAGCACCCAGCACCCTGAGCAATGATCACCCTGAGTACTGAGCACCCAGCACCTTGAGCACTGAGCACCGAGCACCCCGAGCACTGAGCACCCAGCACCCGGAGTACTGAGCACCCAGCACCCTGAGTACTAAGCACCGAGCACTCTGAGTACTGAGCACCCAGCACCCCGAGCACTGAGCACCCCAGCACCCTGAGTACTGAGCACTGAGCACACAGGACCCCGAGCACTGAGCACCCAGCACCCTGTGTACTGAGCACTGAGTACCCAGTACCCCGAGCACTGAGACCCAGCACCCTGAGCACTGAGCAACCAGCACCCCGAGTACTGAGCACCCAGCACCCCGAGCACTGAGCACCCAGCACCCCGAGCACTGAGCACCCAGCACCCCCAGCAATGAGCACCCAGCACCCTGAGTACTGAGCACCCAGCACCCCGAGTACTGAGCACCCAGCAATCTGAGAACCGAGCAGGGAGCACCCCGAGGGCTGAGCACCCAGCACCCTGAGCACTGAGCACCCAGCACCCTGAGTACTGAGCACTGAGCACCCCGAGTACTGAGCACCCAGAACCCCGAGCACTGAGCACCCAGCACCCTGAGTACTGAGCACCCAACACCCTGAGTACTGAGCACCCAACACCCTGAGCACTGAGCACCCAGCACCCTGAGTAGTAAGCACCCAACACCCCAAGCACTGAGCACCCTGAGTACTGAGCACCCAGCACCTCAAGCACTGAGCACCCCGAGCACTGAGCAGCCAGCACCCTGAGTACTGAGCACCGAGCACCCTGAGTACTGAGCAGCCAGCACCCTGAGTACTGAGCACCCAGCATACTGAGCACCGAGCACCCAGCACCCTGAGTACTGAGCACACAGCACCCTGAGCACTGAGCACCCAGAACCCTGAGTACTGAGCACCGAGCACCCTGAGTACTGAGCACCCAGCTCCCTGAGTACTGAGGACCCAGCGTACTGAGCACCGAGCACCCAGCACCCTGAGTACAGAGCACCCAGCACCCTGAGCAATGAGCACCCAGCACCCTGAGTACTGAGCACTGAGCACCCCGAGTACTGAGCACCGAGCACCCCGAGCACTGTGCACCCAGAACCCCGAGCACCGAGCACCCTGAGTACTGAGCACCCAGCACCCTGAGCACTGAGCACCCAGCACCCTGAGCACTGAGCACCCAGCACCCTGAGCACTGAGCACACAGCACCCTGAGTACTGAGCACCGAGCACCCCGAGCACTGAGCACCCAGCACACTGAGCACTGAGCACCCTTAGTACTGAGCACCCAGCACCCTGAGTACTGAGCACTGAGCACCCAGCACCCTGAGCACTGAGCAGCAAGCACCCTGTGTACTGAGCTCTGAGTACCCAGCACCCCGAGCACTGAGCACCCAGCACCCTGAGCACTGAGCACCCTGAGTACTGAGCACCCAGCACCCTGAGAACTGAGCACCCAGCACCCCGAGCACTGAGCACCCAGCACCCAGAGCACTGAGCACTGAGCAACCTGAGCACTGAGCACCGAGCACCCTGAGTACTGCCCACTGAGCACCCAACAACCCAAGCACTGAGCACCCTGTGCACTGAGCACCCAGCACCCCAAGCACTGAGCACCCTGAGTACTGAGCACCCAGCACCCTGAGTAATGAGCACCCAGCACCCCGAGCACTGAGCACCCAGCACCCTGAGCACTGAGCACCCAGCACGCTGAGTACTGAGCACTGAGCACCCTGAGTACTGAGCACCAAGCACCCTGAGCACTGAGCACCCAGCACGCTGAGAACTGAGCACTGAGCACCCTGAGCACTGAGCACCCAGCACCCTGAGTACTGAGCACCGAGCACCCAGAGTACTGAGCACCCAGCACTCTGAGCACTGAGCACCCAGCACCCCGAGCACTGAGCACCCAGCACCCCGAGCACTGAGCACCCTGCACCCCGAGCACCGAGCACCCTGAGTACTGAGCACCCAGCACCCTGAGCACTGAGCACCCAGCACCCTGAGCACTGAGCACCCAGCACCCTGAGCACTGAGCACCCAGCACCCTGAGTACCGAGCACCGAGCACCCCGAGCACTGAGCACCCAGCACACTGAGCACTGAGCACCATTAGTACTGAGCACTGAGCACCCTGAGTATTGAGCAATGAGCACCTTGAGTACTGAGCACCCAGCACCCTGAGTACTGAGCACCCAGCACCCTGAGCAATGATCACCCTGAGTACTGAGCACCCAGCACCTTGAGCACTGAGCACCGAGCACCCCGAGCACTGAGCACCCAGCACCCGGAGTACTGAGCACCCAGCACCCTGAGTACAAAGCACCGAGCACCCTGAGTACTGAGCACCCAGCACCGTGAGCACTGAACACACAGCACCCTGAGTACTGAGCACCCTGAGCACTGAGCACCCAGCACCCTGAGTACTGAGCACCGAGCACACTGAGCACTGAGCACCCAGCACCCCGAGCACTGAGCACCCAGCACCCTGAGTACTGAGCACCCAGCACCCTGAGTACTGAGCACCCAGCACCCCGAGCACTGAGTACCCAGCACCCTGAGCACTGAGCACCCAGCACCCTGAGCACTGAGCACCCAGCACCCTGAGCACTGAGCACCCAGCACCCTGAGTACTGAGCACTGAGCACCCAGCACCCTGAGTATTGAGCACTGAGCACACAGCACCCCGAGCACTGAGCACCCAGCACCCTGAGCACTGAGCACCCAGCACCCGAGTACTGAGCACCCAGAACCCTGAGTACTGAGCACCCAGCTCCCTGAGTACTGAGCACCCAGCACCCCGAGTACTGAGCACCCAGCACCCTGAGTACTGAGCACCCAGCACCCCGAGCACTAAGCACCCAGCACCCCGAGCACTGAGCACCCAGCACCCTGTGTACTGAGCACTGAGTACCCAGTACCCCGAGCACTGAGATCCAGCACCCTGAGCACTGAGCACCCAGCAACCCGAGTACTGAGCACCCAGCACCCCGAGCACTGAGCACCCAGCACCCCGAGCACTGAGCACCCAGCACCCCGAGCAATGAGCACCCAGCACCCTGAGTATTGAGCACCCAGCACCCCGAGTACTGAGCACCCAGCAACTTGAGAACGGAGCAGCCAGCACCCCGAGCGCTGAGCACCCAGCACCATGAGCACTGAGCACCCAGCACCCTGAGTACTGAGCACTGAGCACCCCGAGTACTGAGAACCCAGCACCCCGAGCACTGAGCACCGAGCACCCCGAGCACTGAGCAGCCAGCACCCCGAGCACTGAGCACCCAGCACCCCGAGCACTGAGCACCCAGCACCCTGAGCACTGAGCACTGAGCACTGAGCACCCTGAGCACTGAGCACCCAGAACCCTGAGCACTGAGCACCCAGCATCCTGAGCACTGAGTACTGAGCACCCAGCACGCTGAGCACTGAGCACCCAGCACCCTGAGTACTGAGCACTGAGCACCCCGATTACTGAGCACCAAGCACCCTGAGCGCTGAGCACCCAGCACCCTGAGCACTGAGCACCCAGCACCATGAGTACTGAGCACCGAGCACCCTGAGCACCGAGCACCCAGCACCCTGAGTACTGAGCACCCAGCACCCTGAGCACTGAGCGCCCAGCACCCTGAGTACTGAGCACCGAGCACCCTGAGTACTGAGCACCCAGCACCTCGAGCACTGAGCACCCAGCACCCTGAGCACTGAGCACCCAGCATACTGAGTACTGAGCACCCAGCACCCTGAGTACTGAGCACCCAGCACCCTGAGCACTGAGCACCCAGCACCCTGAGTACTGAGCATCCAGCACCCCGAGCACTGAGCACCCAGCACCCTGAGCACTGAGCACTGAGCACCCAGCACCCCGAGCACTGAGCACCAAGCACCCTGTGTACTGAGCACTGAGTACCCAGCACCCCGAGCACTGAGCACCCAGCACCCTGAGCACTGAGCACCCTGAGTACTGAGCACCCAGCACCCTGAGCACTGAGCACCCAGCACCCCGAGCACTGAGCACCCAGCACCCAGAGCAATGAGCACTGAGCACCCTGAGTACTGAGCACTGAGCACCCTGAGCACTGAGCACCGAGCACCCTGAGTACTGAGCACTGAGCACCCTGAGCACTGAGCACCCTGCACCCTGAGTACTGAGCACCCAGCACCCTGAGCACTGAGGACCGAGCACCCTGAGTACTAAGCACCCAGCACCCTGAGTACTGAGCACCCAGCACCCGGAGTACTGAGCACCCAGCACCCTGAGTACAAAGCACCGAGCACCCTGAGTACTGAGCACCCAGCACCGTGAGCACTGAACACACAGCACCCTGAGTACTGAGCACCCTGAGCACTGAGCACCCAGCACCCTGAGTACTGAGCACCGAGCACACTGAGCACTGAGCACCCAGCACCCCGAGCACTGAGCACCCAGCACCCTGAGTACTGAGCACCCAGCACCCTGAGTACTGAGCACCCAGCACCCCGAGCACTGAGTACCCAGCACCCTGAGCACTGAGCACCCAGCACCCTGAGCACTGAGCACCCAGCACCCTGAGCACTGAGCACCCAGCACCCTGAGTACTGAGCACTGAGCACCCAGCACCCTGAGTACTGAGCACTGAGCACCCAGCACCCCGAGCACTGAGCACCCAGCACCCTGAGCACTGAGCACCCAGCACCCGAGTACTGAGCACCCAGAACCCTGAGTACTGAGCACCCAGCTCCCTGAGTACTGAGCACCCAGCACCCCGAGTACTGAGCACCCAGCACCCTGAGTACTGAGCACCCAGCACCCCGAGCACTGAGCACCCAGCACCCCGAGCACTGAGCACCCAGCACCCTGTGTACTGAGCACTGAGTACCCAGTACCCCGAGCACTGAGATCCAGCACCCTGAGCACTGAGCACCCAGCACCCCGAGTACTGAGCACCCAGCACCCCGAGCACTGAGCACCCAGTACCCCGAGCACTGAGCACCCAGCACCCCGAGCAATGAGCACCCAGCACCCTGAGTATTGAGCACCCAGCACCCCGAGTACTGAGCACCCAGCAACCTGAGAACGGAGCAGCCAGCACCCCGAGCGCTGAGCACCCAGCACCATGAGCACTGAGCACCCAGCACCCTGAGTACTGAGCACTGAGCACCCCGAGTACTGAGAACCCAGCACCCCGAGCACTGAGCACCGAGCACCCCGAGCACTGAGCAGCCAGCACCCCGAGCACTGAGCACCCAGCACCCCGAGCACTGAGCACCCAGCACCCTCAGCACTGAGCACTGAGCACTGAGCACCCTGAGCACTGAGCACCCAGAACCCTGAGCACTGAGCACCCAGCATCCTGAGCACTGAGTACTGAGCACCCAGCACGCTGAGCACTGAGCACCCAGCACCCTGAGTACTGAGCACTGAGCACCCCGATTACTGAGCACCCAGCACCCTGAGCGCTGAGCACCCAGCACCCTGAGCACTGAGCACCCAGCACCATGAGTACTGAGCACCGAGCACCCTGAGCACCGAGCACCCAGCACCCTGAGTACTGAGCACCCAGCACCCTGAGCACTGAGCGCCCAGCACCCTGAGTACTGAGCACCGAGCACCCTGAGTACTGAGCACCCAGCACCTCGAGCACTGAGCACCCAGCACCCTGAGCACTGAGCACCCAGCATACTGAGTACTGAGCACCCAGCACCCTGAGTACTGAGCACCCAGCACCCTGAGCACTGAGCACCCAGCACCCTGAGTACTGAGCATCCAGCACCCCGAGCACTGAGCACCCAGCACCCTGAGTACTGAGCACTGAGCACCCAGCACCCCGAGCACTGAGCAAGAAGCACCCTGTGTACTGAGCACTGAGTACCCAGCACCCCGAGCACTGAGCACCCAGCACCCTGAGCACTGAGCACCCTGAGTACTGAGCACCCAGCACCCTGAGCACTGAGCACCCAGCACCCCGAGCACTGAGCACCCAGCACCCAGAGCAATGAGCACTGAGCACCCTGAGTACTGAGCACTGAGCACCCTGAGCACTGAGCACCGAGCACCCTGAGTACTGAGCACTGAGCACCCTGAGCACTGAGCACCCTGCACCCTGAGTACTGAGCACCCAGCACCCTGAGCACTGAGGACCGAGCACCCTGAGTACTAAGCACCCAGCACCCTGAGTACTGAGCACCCAGCACCCTGAGCACTGAGCACCCAGCACGCTGAGTACTGAGCACTGAGCACCCTGAGTAATGAGCACCGAGCACCCTGATCACTGAGCACCCAGCACGCTGAGTACTGAGCACTGAGCACCCTGAGCACTGAGCACCCAGCACCCTGAGTACTGAGCACCGAGCACCCTGAGTACTGAGCACCAAGCACTCTGAGCACTGAGCACCCAGCACCCTGAGCACTGAGACACCCAGCACCCCGAGCACTGAGCACAAAGCACCCCGAGCATTGAGCACCCTGCACCCTGAGCACTGAGCCTGAGCACCCTGAGTACTGAGCACTGAGCACCCTGAGTACTGAGCACCGAGCACCCTGAGTACTGAGCACCCAGAACCACGAGCACTGAGCACCGAGCACCCTGAGCACTGAGCACCCAGCACCCTGAGTACTAAGCACCCAGGACCCTGAGTACTGAGCACCCAGCACCCTGAGTACTGAGCACCCATCACCCTGAGTACTGAGCACCCAGCGTACTGAGCACCGAGCACCCCGAGCACTGAGCACCCAGCACCCTGAGTACTGAGCACCCAGCACCCTGAGCACTGAGCACCCAGCACCCTGAGTACTGAGCACCGAGCACCGTGAGTACTGATCACCCAGCACCCTGAGTACTGAGCACCCAGCACCCTGAGTACTGAGCACCCAGCGTACTGAGCACCGAGCACCCAGCACCCTGAGTACTGAGCACCCAGCACCCTGAGCACTGAGCACCCAGCACCCTGAGTACTGAGCACTGAGCACCCCGAGTACTGAGCACCGAGCACACCGAGCACTGAGCACCCAGCACCCCGAGCACAGAGCATCCTGTGTACTGAGCACCCAGCACCCTGAGCACTGAGCACCCAGCACCCTGAGCACTGAGCACCCAACACCCTGAGAACTGAGCACCCAGCACCCTGAGTACTGAGCACCCAGCACCCTGGGCACTGAGCAACCTTAGTACTGAGCACTGAGCACCCTGAGTACTGAGCACTGAGCACCCTGAATACTGAGCACCCAGCACCCTGAGTACTGAGCACCCAGCACCCTGAGCAATGATCACCCTGAGTACTGAGCACCCAGCACCTTGAACACTGAGCACCGAGCACCCTGAGCACTGAGCAAACAGCACCCGGAGTACTGAGCACCCAGCACCCTGAGTACTAAGCACCGAGCACCCTGAGTACTGAGCACTGAGCACCCCGAGCACTGAGCACCCAGAACCCCGAGCACCGAGCACCCTGAGTACTGAGCACCCAGCACCCTGAGCACTGAACACACAGCACCCTGAGAACAGAAAACCCCGAGCACTGAGCACCCAGCACTCTGAGTACTGAGCACCGAGCACACTGAGCACTGAGCACCCAGCACCCCGAGCACTGAGCACCCAGCACCCTGAGTACTGAGCACCCAGCACCCTGAGTACTGAGCACCCAGCACCCCGAGCACTGAGTACCCAGCACCCTGAGCACTGAGCACCCAGCACCCTGAGCACTGAGCACCCAGCACCCTGAGCACTGAGCACCCAGCACCCTGAGTACTGAGCACTGAGCACCCAGCACCCCGAGCACTGAGCACCCAGCACCCTGAGTACTGAGCACTGAGCACCCAGCACACCGAGCACTGAGCACCCAGCACCCTGAGCACTGAGCACCTAGCACCTGAGTCCTGAGCACCCAGCACCCTGAGTACTGAGCACCCAGCTCCCTGAGTACTGAGCACCCAGCACCCCGAGTACTGAGCACCCAGCATCCTGAGTACTGAGCACCCAGCTCCCCGAGCACTAAGCACACAGCACCCAGAGCACTGAGGACCCAGCACCCTGATCACTGAGCACCCAGCACCCTGAGTACTGAGCACCGAGCACCCTGAGTACTGAGCACCCAGCACCCTGAGCACTGATCACCCAGCACCCTGAGTACTGAGCACCAAGTACCCTGAGTACTGAGCACCCAGCACCCCGAGCACTGAGCACCCAGCACCCTGAGTACTGAGCACTGAGCACACAGCACCCCGAGCACTGAGCACCCAGCACCCTGTGTACTGAGCACTGAGTACCCAGTACCCCGAGCACTGCGACCCAGCACCCTGAGCACCGAGCACCCAGCACCCTGAGTACTGAGCACCCAGCACCCTGAGCAATGATCACCCTGAGTACTGAGCACCCAGCACCTTGAGCACTGAGCACCGAGCACCCCGAGCACTGAGCACCCAGCACCCGGAGTACTGAGCACCCAGCACCCCGAGTACTGAGCACCCAGCAACCTGAGCACTGAGCACCCAGCACCCCCAGCAATGAGCACCCAGCACCCTGAGTACTGAGCACCCAGCACCCCGAGTACTGAGAACCCAGCAACCTGAGAACCGAGCAGCCAGCACCCCCAGCAATGAGCACCCAGCATCCTGAGTACTGAGCACCCAGCACCCCCAGCAATGAGCACCCAGCACCCTGAGTACTGAGCACCCAGCACCCCGAGTACTGAGAACCCAGCAACCTGAGAACCGAGCAGCCAGCACCCCGAGCGCTGAGCACCCAGCACCCTGAGCACTGAGCACCCAGCACCCTGAGTACTGAGCACTGAGCACCCCGAGCACTGAGCACCCAGCACCCCGAGCACTGAGCACCCAGCACCCTGAGTACTGAGCACCCAGCACCCTGAGTACTGAGCACCCAGCACCCTGAGCACTGAGCACCCAGCACCCTGAGTACTGAGCACTGAGCACCCCGATTACTGAGCACCCAGCACCCTGAGCGCTGAGCACCCAGCACCCTGAGCACTGAGCACCCAGCACCATGAGTACTGAGCACCGAGCACCCTGAGCACCGAGCACCCAGCACCCTGAGTACTGAGCACCCAGCACCCTGAGCACTGAGCACCCAGCACCCTGAGTACTGAGCACCGAGCACCCTGAGTACTGGGCACCCAGCACCTCGAGCACTGAGCACCCAGCACCCTGAGCACTGAGCACCCAGCATACTGAGTACTGAGCACCCAGCACGGTGAGTACTGAGCACCCAGCACCCTGAGCACTGAGCACCCAGCACCCTGAGTACTGAGCATCCAGCACCCCGAGCACTGAGCACCCAGCACCCTGAGTACTGAGCACTGAGCACCCAGCACCCCGAGCACTGAGCACCAAGCACCCTGTGTACTGAGCACTGAGTACCCAGCACCCCGAGCACTGAGCACCCAGCACCCTGAGCACTGAGCACCCTGAGTACTGAGCACCCAGCACCCTGAGCACTGAGCACCCAGCACCCCGAGCACTGAGCACCCAGCACCCAGAGCAATGAGCACTGAGCACCCTGAGTACTGAGCACTGAGCACCCTGAGCACTGAGCACCGAGCACCCTGAGTACTGAGCACTGAGCACCCTGAGCACTGAGCACCCTGCACCCTGAGTACTGAGCACCCAGCACCCTGAGCACTGAGGACCGAGCACCCTGAGTACTAAGCACCCAGCACCCTGAGTACTGAGCACCCAGCACCCTGAGCACTGAGCACCCAGTACGCTGAGTACTGAGCACTGAGCACCCTGAGTAATGAGCACCGAGCACCCTGATCACTGAGCACCCAGCACGCTGAGTACTGAGCACTGAGCACCCTGAGCACTGAGCACCCAGCACCCTGAGTACTGAGCACCGAGCACCCTGAGTACTGAGCACCCAGCACTCTGAGCACTGAGCACCCAGCACCCTGAGCACTGAGACACCCAGCACCCCGAGCACTGAGCACAAAGCACCCCGAGCACTGAGCACCCTGCACCCTGAGCACTGAGCCTGAGCACCCTGAGTACTGAGCACTGAGCACCCTGAGTACTGAGCACCGAGCACCCTGAGTACTGAGCACCCAGAACCCCGAGCACTGAGCACCGAGCACCCTGAGCACTGAGCACCCAGCACCCTGAGTACTAAGCACCCAGGACCCGGAGTACTGAGCACCCAGCACCCTGAGTACTGAGCACCCATCACCCTGAGTACTGAGCACCCAGCGTAGTGAGCACCGAGCACCCCAAGCACTGAGCACCCAGCACCCTGAGTACTGAGCACCCAGCACCCTGAGCACTGAGCACCCAGCACCCTGAGTACTGAGCACCGAGCACCCTGAGTACTGATCACCCAGCACCCTGAGTACTGAGCACCCAGCACCCTGAGTACTGAGCACCCAGCGTACTGAGCACCGAGCACCCAGCACCCTGAGTACTGAGCACCCAGCACCCTGAGCACTGAGCACCCAGCACCCTGAGTACAGAGCACTGAGCACCCCGAGTACTGAGCACCGAGCACACCGAGCACTGAGCACCCAGCACCCCGAGCACAGAGCATCCTGTGTACTGAGCACCCAGCACCCTGAGCACTGAGCACCCAGCACCCTGAGTACTGAGCACCCAGCACCCCGAGTACTGAGCACCCAGCAACCTGAGAACCGAGCAGCCAGCACCCCCAGCAATGAGCACCCAGCATCCTGAGTACTGAGCACCCAGCACCCCCAGCAATGAGCACCCAGCACCCTGAGTACTGAGCACCCAGCACCCCGAGTACTGAGAACCCAGCAACCTGAGAACCGAGCAGCCAGCACCCCGAGCGCTGAGCACCCAGCACCCTGAGCACTGAGAACCCAGCACCCTGAGTACTGAGCACTGAGCACCCCGAGCACTGAGCACCCAGCACCCCGAGCACTGAGCACCCAGCACCCTGAGTACTGAGCACCCAGCACCCTGAGTACTGAGCACCCAGCACCCTGAGCACTGAGCACCCAGCACCCTGAGTACTGAGCACTGAGCACCCCGATTACTGAGCACCCAGCACCCTGAGCGCTGAGCACCCAGCACCCTGAGCACTGAGCACCCAGCACCATGAGTACTGAGCACCGAGCACCCTGAGCACCGAGCACCCAGCACCCTGAGTACTGAGCACCCAGCACCCTGAGCACTGAGCACCCAGCACCCTGAGTACTGAGCACCGAGCACCCTGAGTACTGGGCACCCAGCACCTCGAGCACTGAGCACCCAGCACCCTGAGCACTGAGCACCCAGCATACTGAGTACTGAGCACCCAGCACGGTGAGTACTGAGCACCCAGCACCCTGAGCACTGAGCACCCAGCACCCTGAGTACTGAGCATCCAGCACCCCGAGCACTGAGCACCCAGCACCCTGAGTACTGAGCACTGAGCACCCAGCACCCCGAGCACTGAGCACCAAGCACCCTGTGTACTGAGCACTGAGTACCCAGCACCCCGAGCACTGAGCACCCAGCACCCTGAGCACTGAGCACCCTGAGTACTGAGCACCCAGCACCCTGAGCACTGAGCACCCAGCACCCCGAGCACTGAGCACCCAGCACCCAGAGCAATGAGCACTGAGCACCCTGAGTACTGAGCACTGAGCACCCTGAGCACTGAGCACCGAGCACCCTGAGTACTGAGCACTGAGCACCCTGAGCACTGAGCACCCTGCACCCTGAGTACTGAGCACCCAGCACCCTGAGCACTGAGGACCGAGCACCCTGAGTACTAAGCACCCAGCACCCTGAGTACTGAGCACCCAGCACCCTGAGCACTGAGCACCCAGTACGCTGAGTACTGAGCACTGAGCACCCTGAGTAATGAGCACCGAGCACCCTGATCACTGAGCACCCAGCACGCTGAGTACTGAGCACTGAGCACCCTGAGCACTGAGCACCCAGCACCCTGAGTACTGAGCACCGAGCACCCTGAGTACTGAGCACCCAGCACTCTGAGCACTGAGCACCCAGCACCCTGAGCACTGAGACACCCAGCACCCCGAGCACTGAGCACAAAGCACCCCGAGCACTGAGCACCCTGCACCCTGAGCACTGAGCCTGAGCACCCTGAGTACTGAGCACTGAGCACCCTGAGTACTGAGCACCGAGCACCCTGAGTACTGAGCACCCAGAACCCCGAGCACTGAGCACCGAGCACCCTGAGCACTGAGCACCCAGCACCCTGAGTACTAAGCACCCAGGACCCGGAGTACTGAGCACCCAGCACCCTGAGTACTGAGCACCCATCACCCTGAGTACTGAGCACCCAGCGTAGTGAGCACCGAGCACCCCGAGCACTGAGCACCCAGCACCCTGAGTACTGAGCACCCAGCACCCTGAGCACTGAGCACCCAGCACCCTGAGTACTGAGCACCGAGCACCCTGAGTACTGATCACCCAGCACCCTGAGTACTGAGCACCCAGCACCCTGAGTACTGAGCACCCAGCGTACTGAGCACCGAGCACCCAGCACCCTGAGTACTGAGCACCCAGCACCCTGAGCACTGAGCACCCAGCACCCTGAGTACAGAGCACTGAGCACCCCGAGTACTGAGCACCGAGCACACCGAGCACTGAGCACCCAGCACCCCGAGCACAGAGCATCCTGTGTACTGAGCACCCAGCACCCTGAGCACTGAGCACCCAGCACCCTGAGCACTGAGCACCCAGCACCCTGAGCACTGAGCACCCAGCACCCTGAGTACTGAGCACCCAGCACCCTGGGCACTGAGCAACCTTAGTACTGAGCACTGAGCACCCTGAGTACTGAGCACTGAGCACCCTGAATACTGAGCACCCAGCACCCTGAGTACTGAGCACCCAGCACCCTGAGCAATGATCACCCTGAGTACTGAGCACCCAGCACCTTGAAAACTGAGCACCGAGCACCCTGAGCACTGAGCAACCAGCACCCGGAGTACTGAGCACCCAGCACCCTGAGTACTAAGCACCGAGCACCCTGAGTACTGAGCACTGAGCACCCCGAGCACTGAGCACCCAGAACCCCGAGCACCGAGCACCCTGAGTACTGAGCACCCAGCACCCTGAGCACTGAACACACAGCACCCTGAGTACAGAAAACCCCGAGCACTGAGCACCCAGCACTCTGAGTACTGAGCACCGAGCACACTGAGCACTGAGCACCCAGCACCCCGAGCACTGAGCACCCAGCACCCTGAGTACTGAGCACCCAGCACCCTGAGTACTGAGCACCCAGCACCCCGAGCACTGAGTACCCAGCACCCTGAGCACTGAGCACCCAGCACCCTGAGCACTGAGCATCCAGCACCCTGAGCACTGAGCACCCAGCACCCTGAGTACTGAGCACTGAGCACCCTGCACCCCGAGCACTGAGCACCCAGCACCCTGAGTACTGAGCACTGAGCACCCAGCACACCGAGCACTGAGCACCCAGCACCCTGAGCACTGAGCACCCAGCACCTGAGTCCTGAGCACCCAGCACCCTGAGTACTGAGCACCCAGCTCCCTGAGTACTGTGCACCCAGCACCCCAAGTACTGAGCACCCAGCATCCTGAGTACTGAGCACCCAGCTCCCCGAGCACTAAGCACACAGCACCCAGAGCACTGAGGACCCAGCACCCTGATCACTGAGCACCCAGCACCCTGAGTACTGAGCACCGAGCACCCTGAGTACTGAGCACCCAGCACCCTGAGCACTGATCACCCAGCACCCTGAGTACTGAGCACCAAGTACCCTGAGTACTGAGCACCCAGCACCCCGAGCACTGAGCACCCAGCACCCTGAGTATTGAGCACTGAGCACACAGCACCCCGAGCACTGAGCACCCAGCACCCTGTGTACTGAGCACTGAGTACCCAGTACCCCGAGCACTGCGACCCAGCACCCTGAGCACTGAGCACCCAGCACCCCGAGTACTGAGCACCCAGCACCCCGAGCACTGAGCACCCAGCACCCTGAGCACTGAGCACCCAGCACCCCGAGCAATGAGCACCCAGCACCCTGAGTACTGAGCACCCAGCACCCCGAGTACTGAGCACCCAGCAACCTGAGCACTGAGCACCCAGCACCCCCAGCAATGAGCACCCAGCACCCTGAGTACTGAGCACCCAGCACCCCGAGTACTGAGCACCCAGCAACCTGAGAACCGAGCAGCCAGCACCCCCAGCAATGAGCACCCAGCATCCTGAGTACTGAGCACCCAGCACCCCCAGCAATGAGCACCCAGCACCCTGAGTACTGAGCACCCAGCACCCCGAGTACTGAGAACCCAGCAACCTGAGAACCGAGCAGCCAGCACCCCGAGCGCTGAGCACCCAGCACCCTGAGCACTGAGCACCCAGCACCCTGAGTACTGAGCACTGAGCACCCCGAGTACTGAGCACCCAGCACCCCGAGCACTGAGCACCCAGCACCCTGAGTACTGAGCACCCAGCACCCTGAGTACTGAGCACCCAGCACCCTGAGCACTGAGCACCCAGCACCCTGAGTACTAAGCACCCAACACCCCAAGCACTGAGCACCCTGAGTACTGAGCACCCAGCACCCCAAGCACTGAGCACCCCGAGCACTGAGAAGCCAGCACCCTGAGTACTGAGCACCGATCACCCTGAGTACTGAGCAGCCAGCACCCTGAGTACTGAGCACCCAGCATACTGAGCACCGAGCACCCAGCACCCTGAGTACTGAGCACACAGCACCCTGAGCACTGAGCACCCAGCACCCTTAGTACTGAGCACCGAGCACCCTGAGTACTGAGCACCCAGCACCCCGAGCACTGAGCACCCAGCACCCTGAGTACTGAGCACCCAGCATACTGCGTACTGAGCACCCAGCACCCTGAGTACTGAGCACCCAGCACCCTGAGCACTGAGCACCCAGCACCCTGAGTACTGAGCATCCAGCACCCCGAGCACTGAGCACCCAGCACCCTGAGTACTGAGCACTGAGCACCCAGCACCCCGAGCACTGAGCACCCAGCACCCTGTGTACTGAGCACTGAGTACCCAGCACCCCGAGCACTGAGCACCCAGCACCCTGAGCACTGAGCACCCTGAGTACTGAGCACCCAGCACCCTGAGCACTGAGCACCCAGCACGCCGAGCACTGAGCACCCAGCACCCAGAGCACTGAGCACTGAGCACCCTGAGTACTGAGCACTGAGCACCCTGAGCACTGAGCACCGAGCACCCTGAGTACTGAGCACTGAGCACCCAACACCCCAAGCACTGAGCACCCTGAGCACTGAGCACCCAGCACCCTGTGTACTGAGCACTGAGTACCCAGTACCCCGAGCACTGCGACCCAGCACCCTGAGCACTGAGCACCCAGCACCCCGAGTACTGAGCACCCAGCACCCCGAGCATGGGGCACCCAGCACCCTGAGCACTGAGCACCCAGCACCCCGAGCAATGAGCACCCAGCACCCTGAGGACTGAGCACCGAGCACCCCGAGTACTGAGCACCCAGCAACCTGAGCACTGAGCACCCAGCATACTGAGCACCGAGCACCCAGCACCCTGAGTACTGAGCACACAGCACCCTGAGCACTGAGCACCCAGCACCCTGAGTACTGAGCACCGAGCACCCTGAGTACTGAGCACCCAGCACCCCGAGCAATGAGCACCCAGCACCCTGAGCACTGAGCACCCAGCATACTGAGTACTGAGCACCCAGCACCCTGAGCACTGAGCACCCAGCACCCTGAGCACTGAGCACCCAGCACCCTGAGTACTGAGCATCCAGCACCCCGAGCACTGAGCACCCAGCACCCTGAGTACTGAGCACTGAGCACCCAGCACCCCGAGCACTGAGCACCCAGCACCCTGTGTACTGAGCACTGAGTACCCAGCACCCCGAGCACTGAGCACCCAGCACCCTGAGCACTGAGCACCCTGAGTACTGAGCACCCAGCACCCTGAGTACTGAGCACCCAGCACCCCGAGCACTGAGCACCCAGCACCCAGAGCACTGAGCACTGAGCACCCTGAGTACTGAGCACTGAGCACCCTGAGCACTGAGCACCGAGCACCCTGAGTACTGAGCACTGAGCACCCAACACCCCAAGCACTGAGCACCCTGAGCACTGAGCACCCAGCACCCCAAGCACTGAGCACCCTGAGTACTGAGCACCCAGCACCCTGAGTAATGAGCACCCAGCACCCCGAGCTCTGAGCACCCAGCACCCTGAGTACAAAGCACCGAGCAACCTGAGTACTGAGCAGCCAGCACCCTGAGTACTGAGCACCCAGCGTACTGAGCACCGAGCACCCAGCACCCTGAGTACTGAGCACCCAGAACCCTGAGCACTGAGCACCCAGCAACCTGAGTACTGAGCACCGAGCAGCCCGAGTACTGAGCACCCAGAACCCCGAGCACTGAGCACCCAGCACCCTGAGCACTGAGCACCCAGCATACTGCATACTGAGCACCCAGCACCCTGAGTACTGAGCACCCAGTACCCTGAGCACTGAGCACCCAGCACCCTGAGTATTGAGCATCCAGCTCCCCGAGCACTGAGCACCCAGCACCCTGAGTACTGAGCACCCAGCACCCCGAGCACTGAGCACCCACCACCCTGTGTACTGAGCACTGAGTACCCAGCACCCCGAGCACTGAGCACCCAGCACCCTGAGCACTGAGCACCCTGAGTACTGAGCACCCAGCACCCTGAGCACTGAGCACCCAGCACCCCGAGCACTGAGCACCCAGCACCCAGAGCACTGAGCACTGAGCACCCTGAGTACTGAGCACTGAGCACCCTGAGCACTGAGCACCGAGCACCCTGAGTACTGAGCACAGAGCACCCAACACCCCAAGCACTGAGCACCCTGAGCACTGAGCACCCAGCACCCCAAGCACTGAGCACCCTGAGTACTGAGCACCCAGCACCCTGAGTAATGAGCACCCAGCACCCTGAGTACTGAGCACCCAGCTCCCTGAGTACTGAGCACCCAGCACCCTGAGCACTGAGCACCCAGCACCCTGAGTACTGAGCACTGAGCACACAGCACCCCGAGCACTGAGCACCCAGCACCCTGTGTACTGAGCACTGAGTACCCAGTACCCCGAGCACTGCGACCCAGCACCCTGAGCACTGAGCACCCAGCACCCCGAGTACTGAGCACCCAGCACCCCGAGCATGGGGCACCCAGCACCCTGAGCACTGAGCACCCAGCACCCTGAGTACTGAGCACCGAGCACCCCGAGTACTGAGCACCCAGCAACCTGAGCACTGAGCACCCAGCAACCCCAGCAATGAGCACCCAGCACCCTGAGTACTGAGCACCCAGCACCCCGAGTACTGAGCACCCAGCAACCTGAGAACCGAGCAGCCAGCACCCCCAGCAATGAGCACCCAGCACCCTGAGTACTGAGCACCCAGCACCCCCAGCAATGAGCACCCAGCACCCTGAGTACTGAGCACCCAGCACCCCGTGTACTGAGCACCCAGCAACCTGAGAACCGAGCAGCCAGCACCCCGAGCGCTGAGCACCCAGCACCCTGAGCACTGAGCACCCAGCACCCTGAGTACTGAGCACTGAGCACCCCGAGTACTGAGCACCCAGCACCCCGAGCACTGAGCACCCAGCACCCTTAGTACTGAGCACCCAGCACCCTGAGTACTGAGCACCCAGCACCCTGAGCACTGAGCACCCAGCACCCTGAGTACTAAGCACCCAACACCCCAAGCACTGAGCACCCTGAGTACTGAGCACCCAGCACCCCAAGCACTGAGCACCCCGAGCACTGAGCACCCAGCACCCTGAGTACTGAGCACCGAGCACCCTGAGTACTGAGCAGCCAGCACCCTGAGTACTGAGCACCCAGCATACTGAGCACCGAGCACCCAGCACCCTGAGTACTGAGCACACAGCACCCTGAGCACTGAGCACCCAGCACCCTGAGTACTGAGCACCGAGCACCCTGAGTACTGAGCACCCAGCACCCCGAGCACTGAGCACCCAGCACCCTGAGCACTGAGCACCCAGCATACTGCGTACTGAGCACCCAGCACCCTGAGTACTGAGCAAACAGCACCCAGAGCACTGAGCACCCAGCACCCTGAGTACTGAGCATCCAGCACCCCGAGCACTGAGCACCCAGCACCCTGAGTACTGAGCACTGAGCACCCAGCACCCCGAGCACTGAGCACCCAGCACCCTGTGTACTGAGCACTGAGTACCCAGCACCCCGAGCACTGAGCACCCAGCACCCTGAGCACTGAGCACCCTGAGGACTGAGCACCCAGCACCCTGAGCACTGAGCACCCAGCACCCTGAGCACTGAGCACCCAGCACCCAGAGCACTGAGCCCTGAGCACCCTGAGTACTGAGCACTGAGCACCCTGAGCACTGAGCACCGAGCACCCTGAGTACTGAGCACTGAGCACCCTGAGTACTGAGCACCCAGCATCCCGAGCACTGAGCACCCAGCACCCTGTGTACTGAGCACTGAGTACCCAGTACCCCGAGCACTGCGACCCAGCACCCTGAGCACTGAGCACCCAGCACCCCGAGCATGGGGCACCCAGCACCCTGAGCACTGAGCACCCAGCACCCCGAGCAATGAGCACCCAGCACCCTGAGTACTGAGCACCGAGCACCCCGAGTACTGAGCACCCAGCAACCTGAGCACTGAGCACCCAGCACCCCCAGCAATGAGCACCCAGCACCCTGAGTACTGAGCACCCAGCACCCCGAGTACTGAGCACCCAGCAACCTGAGAACCGAGCAGCCAGCACCCCCAGCAATGAGCACCCAGCACCCTGAGTACTGAGCACCCAGCACCCCCAGCAATGAGCACCCAGCACCCTGAGTACTGAGCACCCAGTACCCTGAGTACTGAGCACCCAGCAACCTGAGAACCGAGCAGCCAGCACCCCGAGCGCTGAGCACCAAGCACCCTGAGCACTGAGCACCCAGCACCCTGAGTACTGAGCACTGAGCACCCCGAGTACTGAGCACCCAGCACCCCGAGCACTGAGCACCCAGCACCCTGAGTACTGAGCACCCAACACCCTGAGTACTGAGCACCCAGCACCCTGAGCACTGAGCACCCAGCACCCTGAGTACTAAGCACCCAACACCCCAAGCACTGAGCACCCTGAGAACTGAGCACCCAGCACCCCAAGCACTGAGCACCCCGAGCACTGAGCAGCCAGTACCCTGAGGACTGAGGACCGAGCACCCTGAGTACTGAGCAGACAGCACCCTGAGAACTGAGCACCCAGCATACTGAGCACCGAGCACCCAGCACCCTGAGTACTGAGTACACAGCACCCTGAGCACTGAGCACCCAGCACCCTGAGTACTGAGGACCGAGCACCCTGAGTACTGAGCACCCAGCACCCCGAGCACTGAGCACCCAGCACCCTGAGCACTGAGCACCCAGCATACTGAGTACTGAGCACCCAGCACCCTGAGCACTGAGCACCCAGCACCCTGAGCACTGAGCACCCAGCAACCTGAGTACTGAGCATCCAGCACCCCGAGCACTGAGCACCCAGCACCCTGAGTACTGAGCACTGAGCACCCAGCACCCCGAGCACTGAGCACCCAGCACCCTGTGTACTGAGCACTGAGTACCCAGCACCCCGAGCACTGAGCACCCGGCACCCTGAGCACTGAGCACCCTGAGTACTGAGCACCCAGCACCCTGAGCACTGAACACCCAGCACCCCGAGCACTGAGCACCCAGCACCCAGAGCACTGAGCACTGAGCACCCTGAGTACTGAGCACTGAGCACCCTGAGCACTGAGCACCGAGCACCCTGAGTACTGAGCAATGAGCACCCAACACCCCAAGCACTGAGCACCCTGAGCACTGAGCACCCAGCACCCCAAGCACTGAGCACCCTGAGTACTGAGCACCCAGCACCCTGAGTAATGAGCACCCAGCACCCCGAGCTCTGAGCACCCAGCACCCTGAGTACAAAGCACCGAGCAACCTGAGTACTGAGCAGCCAGCACCCTGAGTACTGAGCACCCAGCGTACTGAGCACCGAGCACCCAGCACCCTGAGTACTGAGCACCCAGAACCCTGAGCACTGAGCACCCAGCACCCTGAGTACTGAGCACCGAGCAGCCCGAGTACTGAGCACCCAGAACCCCGAGCACTGAGCACCCAGCACCCAGAGCACTGAGCACTGAGCACCCTGAGTACTGAGCACTGAGCATCCTGAGCACTGAGCACCGAGCACCCTGAGTACTGAGCACAGAGCACCCAACACCCCAAGCACTGAGCACCCTGAGCACTGAGCACCCAGCACCCCAAGCACTGAGCACCCTGAGTACTGAGCACCCAGCACCCTGAGTAATGAGCACCCAGCACCCTGAGTACTGAGCACCCAGCTCCCTGAGTACTGAGCACCCAGCACCCTGAGCACTGAGCACCCAGCACCCTGAGTACTGAGCACTGAGCACACAGCACCCCGAGCACTGAGCACCCAGCACCCTGTGTACTGAGCACTGAGTACCCAGTACCCCGAGCACTGCGACCCAGCACCCTGAGCACTGAGCACCCAGCACCCCGAGTACTGAGCACCCAGCACCCCGAGCATGGGGCACCCAGCACCCTGAGCACTGAGCACCCAGCACCCTGAGTACTGAGCACCGAGCACCCCGAGTACTGAGCACCCAGCAACCTGAGCACTGAGCACCCAGCAACCCCAGCAATGAGCACCCAGCACCCTGAGTACTGAGCACCCAGCACCCCGAGTACTGAGCACCCAGCAACCTGAGAACCGAGCAGCCAGCACCCCCAGCAATGAGCACCCAGCACCCTGAGTACTGAGCACCCAGCACCCCGAGCACTGAGCACCCAGCACCCTGTGTACTGAGCACTGAGTACCCAGTACCCCGAGCACTGCGACCCAGCACCCTGAGCACTGAGCACCCAGCACCCCGAGTACTGAGCACCCAGCACCCCGAGCACTGAGCACCCAGCACCCTGAGCACTGAGCACCCAGCACCCCGAGCAATGAGCACCCAGCACCCTGAGTACTGAGCACCCAGCACCCCGAGTACTGAGCACCCAGCAACCTGAGCACTGAGCACCCAGCACCCCCAGCAATGAGCACCCAGCACCCTGAGTACTGAGCACCCAGCACCCCGAGTACTGAGCACCCAGCAACCTGAGAACCGAGCAGCCAGCACCCCCAGCAATGAGCACCCAGCATCCTGAGTACTGAGCACCCAGCACCCCCAGCAATGAGCACCCAGCACCCTGAGTACTGAGCACCCAGCACCCCGAGTACTGAGAACCCAGCAACCTGAGAACCGAGCAGCCAGCACCCCGAGCGCTGAGCACCCAGCACCCTGAGCACTGAGCACCCAGCACCCTGAGTACTGAGCACTGAGCACCCCGAGTACTGAGCACCCAGCACCCCGAGCACTGAGCACCCAGCACCCTGAGTACTGAGCACCCAGCACCCTGAGTACTGAGCACCCAGCACCCTGAGCACTGAGCACCCAGCACCCTGAGTACTAAGCACCCAACACCCCAAGCACTGAGCACCCTGAGTACTGAGCACCCAGCACCCCAAGCACTGAGCACCCCGAGCACTGAGAAGCCAGCACCCTGAGTACTGAGCACCGATCACCCTGAGTACTGAGCAGCCAGCACCCTGAGTACTGAGCACCCAGCATACTGAGCACCGAGCACCCAGCACCCTGAGTACTGAGCACACAGCACCCTGAGCACTGAGCACCCAGCACCCTTAGTACTGAGCACCGAGCACCCTGAGTACTGAGCACCCAGCACCCCGAGCACTGAGCACCCAGCACCCTGAGTACTGAGCACCCAGCATACTGCGTACTGAGCACCCAGCACCCTGAGTACTGAGCACCCAGCACCCTGAGCACTGAGCACCCAGCACCCTGAGTACTGAGCATCCAGCACCCCGAGCACTGAGCACCCAGCACCCTGAGTACTGAGCACTGAGCACCCAGCACCCCGAGCACTGAGCACCCAGCACCCTGTGTACTGAGCACTGAGTACCCAGCACCCCGAGCACTGAGCACCCAGCACCCTGAGCACTGAGCACCCTGAGTACTGAGCACCCAGCACCCTGAGCACTGAGCACCCAGCACACCGAGCACTGAGCACCCAGCACCCAGAGCACTGAGCACTGAGCACCCTGAGTACTGAGCACTGAGCACCCTGAGCACTGAGCACCGAGCACCCTGAGTACTGAGCACTGAGCACCCAACACCCCAAGCACTGAGCACCCTGAGCACTGAGCACCCAGCACCCTGTGTACTGAGCACTGAGTACCCAGTACCCCGAGCACTGCGACCCAGCACCCTGAGCACTGAGCACCCAGCACCCCGAGTACTGAGCACCCAGCACCCCGAGCATGGGGCACCCAGCACCCTGAGCACTGAGCACCCAGCACCCCGAGCAATGAGCACCCAGCACCCTGAGGACTGAGCACCGAGCACCCCGAGTACTGAGCACCCAGCAACCTGAGCACTGAGCACCCAGCATACTGAGCACCGAGCACCCAGCACCCTGAGTACTGAGCACACAGCACCCTGAGCACTGAGCACCCAGCACCCTGAGTACTGAGCACCGAGCACCCTGAGTACTGAGCACCCAGCACCCCGAGCAATGAGCACCCAGCACCCTGAGCACTGAGCACCCAGCATACTGAGTACTGAGCACCCAGCACCCTGAGCACTGAGCACCCAGCACCCTGAGCACTGAGCACCCAGCACCCTGAGTACTGAGCATCCAGCACCCCGAGCACTGAGCACCCAGCACCCTGAGTACTGAGCACTGAGCACCCAGCACCCCGAGCACTGAGCACCCAGCACCCTGTGTACTGAGCACTGAGTACCCAGCACCCCGAGCACTGAGCACCCAGCACCCTGAGCACTGAGCACCCTGAGTACTGAGCACCCAGCACCCTGAGTACTGAGCACCCAGCACCCCGAGCACTGAGCACCCAGCACCCAGAGCACTGAGCACTGAGCACCCTGAGTACTGAGCACTGAGCACCCTGAGCACTGAGCACCGAGCACCCTGAGTACTGAGCACTGAGCACCCAACACCCCAAGCACTGAGCACCCTGAGCACTGAGCACCCAGCACCCCAAGCACTGAGCACCCTGAGTACTGAGCACCCAGCACCCTGAGTAATGAGCACCCAGCACCCCGAGCTCTGAGCACCCAGCACCCTGAGTACAAAGCACCGAGCAACCTGAGTACTGAGCAGCCAGCACCCTGAGTACTGAGCACCCAGCGTACTGAGCACCGAGCACCCAGCACCCTGAGTACTGAGCACCCAGAACCCTGAGCACTGAGCACCCAGCAACCTGAGTACTGAGCACCGAGCAGCCCGAGTACTGAGCACCCAGAACCCCGAGCACTGAGCACCCAGCACCCTGAGCACTGAGCACCCAGCATACTGCATACTGAGCACCCAGCACCCTGAGTACTGAGCACCCAGTACCCTGAGCACTGAGCACCCAGCACCCTGAGTATTGAGCATCCAGCTCCCCGAGCACTGAGCACCCAGCACCCTGAGTACTGAGCACTGAGCACCCAGCACCCCGAGCACTGAGCACCCACCACCCTGTGTACTGAGCACTGAGTACCCAGCACCCCGAGCACTGAGCACCCAGCACCCTGAGCACTGAGCACCCTGAGTACTGAGCACCCAGCACCCTGAGCACTGAGCACCCAGCACCCCGAGCACTGAGCACCCAGCACCCAGAGCACTGAGCACTGAGCACCCTGAGTACTGAGCACTGAGCACCCTGAGCACTGAGCACCGAGCACCCTGAGTACTGAGCACAGAGCACCCAACACCCCAAGCACTGAGCACCCTGAGCACTGAGCACCCAGCACCCCAAGCACTGAGCACCCTGAGTACTGAGCACCCAGCACCCTGAGTAATGAGCACCCAGCACCCTGAGTACTGAGCACCCAGCTCCCTGAGTACTGAGCACCCAGCACCCTGAGCACTGAGCACCCAGCACCCTGAGTACTGAGCACTGAGCACACAGCACCCCGAGCACTGAGCACCCAGCACCCTGTGTACTGAGCACTGAGTACCCAGTACCCCGAGCACTGCGACCCAGCACCCTGAGCACTGAGCACCCAGCACCCCGAGTACTGAGCACCCAGCACCCCGAGCATGGGGCACCCAGCACCCTGAGCACTGAGCACCCAGCACCCTGAGTACTGAGCACCGAGCACCCCGAGTACTGAGCACCCAGCAACCTGAGCACTGAGCACCCAGCAACCCCAGCAATGAGCACCCAGCACCCTGAGTACTGAGCACCCAGCACCCCGAGTACTGAGCACCCAGCAACCTGAGAACCGAGCAGCCAGCACCCCCAGCAATGAGCACCCAGCACCCTGAGTACTGAGCACCCAGCACCCCCAGCAATGAGCACCCAGCACCCTGAGTACTGAGCACCCAGCACCCCGTGTACTGAGCACCCAGCAACCTGAGAACCGAGCAGCCAGCACCCCGAGCGCTGAGCACCCAGCACCCTGAGCACTGAGCACCCAGCACCCTGAGTACTGAGCACTGAGCACCCCGAGTACTGAGCACCCAGCACCCCGAGCACTGAGCACCCAGCACCCTTAGTACTGAGCACCCAGCACCCTGAGTACTGAGCACCCAGCACCCTGAGCACTGAGCACCCAGCACCCTGAGTACTAAGCACCCAACACCCCAAGCACTGAGCAACCAGAGTACTGAGCACCCAGCACCCCAAGCACTGAGCACCCCGAGCACTGAGCACCCAGCACCCTGAGTACTGAGCACCGAGCACCCTGAGTACTGAGCAGCCAGCACCCTGAGTACTGAGCACCCAGCATACTGAGCACCGAGCACCCAGCACCCTGAGTACTGAGCACACAGCACCCTGAGCACTGAGCACCCAGCACCCTGAGTACTGAGCACCGAGCACCCTGAGTACTGAGCACCCAGCACCCCGAGCACTGAGCACCCAGCACCCTGAGCACTGAGCACCCAGCATACTGCGTACTGAGCACCCAGCACCCTGAGTACTGAGCAAACAGCACCCAGAGCACTGAGCACCCAGCACCCTGAGTACTGAGCATCCAGCACCCCGAGCACTGAGCACCCAGCACCCTGAGTACTGAGCACTGAGCACCCAGCACCCCGAGCACTGAGCACCCAGCACCCTGTGTACTGAGCACTGAGTACCCAGCACCCCGAGCACTGAGCACCCAGCACCCTGAGCACTGAGCACCCTGAGGACTGAGCACCCAGCACCCTGAGCACTGAGCACCCAGCACCCTGAGCACTGAGCACCCAGCACCCAGAGCACTGAGCCCTGAGCACCCTGAGTACTGAGCACTGAGCACCCTGAGCACTGAGCACCGAGCACCCTGAGTACTGAGCACTGAGCACCCTGAGTACTGAGCACCCAGCATCCCGAGCACTGAGCACCCAGCACCCTGTGTACTGAGCACTGAGTACCCAGTACCCCGAGCACTGCGACCCAGCACCCTGAGCACTGAGCACCCAGCACCCCGAGCATGGGGCACCCAGCACCCTGAGCACTGAGCACCCAGCACCCCGAGCAATGAGCACCCAGCACCCTGAGTACTGAGCACCGAGCACCCCGAGTACTGAGCACCCAGCAACCTGAGCACTGAGCACCCAGCACCCCCAGCAATGAGCACCCAGCACCCTGAGTACTGAGCACCCAGCACCCCGAGTACTGAGCACCCAGCAACCTGAGAACCGAGCAGCCAGCACCCCCAGCAATGAGCACCCAGCACCCTGAGTACTGAGCACCCAGCACCCCCAGCAATGAGCACCCAGCACCCTGAGTACTGAGCACCCAGTACCCTGAGTACTGAGCACCCAGCAACCTGAGAACCGAGCAGCCAGCACCCCGAGCGCTGAGCACCAAGCACCCTGAGCACTGAGCACCCAGCACCCTGAGTACTGAGCACTGAGCACCCCGAGTACTGAGCACCCAGCACCCCGAGCACTGAGCACCCAGCACCCTGAGTACTGAGCACCCAACACGCTGAGTACTGAGCACCCAGCACCCTGAGCACTGAGCACCCAGCACCCTGAGTACTAAGCACCCAACACCCCAAGCACTGAGCACCCTGAGAACTGAGCACCCAGCACCCCAAGCACTGAGCACCCCGAGCACTGAGCAGCCAGTACCCTGAGGACTGAGGACCGAGCACCCTGAGTACTGAGCAGACAGCACCCTGAGAACTGAGCACCCAGCATACTGAGCACCGAGCACCCAGCACCCTGAGTACTGAGTACACAGCACCCTGAGCACTGAGCACCCAGCACCCTGAGTACTGAGGACCGAGCACCCTGAGTACTGAGCACCCAGCACCCCGAGCACTGAGCACCCAGCACCCTGAGCACTGAGCACCCAGCATACTGAGTACTGAGCACCCAGCACCCTGAGCACTGAGCACCCAGCACCCTGAGCACTGAGCACCCAGCAACCTGAGTACTGAGCATCCAGCACCCCGAGCACTGAGCACCCAGCACCCTGAGTACTGAGCACTGAGCACCCAGCACCCCGAGCACTGAGCACCCAGCACCCTGTGTACTGAGCACTGAGTACCCAGCAACCCGAGCACTGAGCACCCGGCACCCTGAGCACTGAGCACCCTGAGTACTGAGCACCCAGCACCCTGAGCACTGAACACCCAGCACCCCGAGCACTGAGCACCCAGCACCCAGAGCACTGAGCACTGAGCACCCTGAGTACTGAGCACTGAGCACCCTGAGCACTGAGCACCGAGCACCCTGAGTACTGAGCAATGAGCACCCAACACCCCAAGCACTGAGCACCCTGAGCACTGAGCACCCAGCACCCCAAGCACTGAGCACCCTGAGTACTGAGCACCCAGCACCCTGAGTAATGAGCACCCAGCACCCCGAGCTCTGAGCACCCAGCACCCTGAGTACAAAGCACCGAGCAACCTGAGTACTGAGCAGCCAGCACCCTGAGTACTGAGCACCCAGCGTACTGAGCACCGAGCACCCAGCACCCTGAGTACTGAGCACCCAGAACCCTGAGCACTGAGCACCCAGCACCCTGAGTACTGAGCACCGAGCAGCCCGAGTACTGAGCACCCAGAACCCCGAGCACTGAGCACCCAGCACCCAGAGCACTGAGCACTGAGCACCCTGAGTACTGAGCACTGAGCACCCTGAGCACTGAGCACCGAGCACCCTGAGTACTGAGCACAGAGCACCCAACACCCCAAGCACTGAGCACCCTGAGCACTGAGCACCCAGCACCCCAAGCACTGAGCACCCTGAGTACTGAGCACCCAGCACCCTGAGTAATGAGCACCCAGCACCCTGAGTACTGAGCACCCAGCTCCCTGAGTACTGAGCACCCAGCACCCTGAGCACTGAGCACCCAGCACCCTGAGTACTGAGCACTGAGCACACAGCACCCCGAGCACTGAGCACCCAGCACCCTGTGTACTGAGCACTGAGTACCCAGTACCCCGAGCACTGCGACCCAGCACCCTGAGCACTGAGCACCCAGCACCCCGAGTACTGAGCACCCAGCACCCCGAGCATGGGGCACCCAGCACCCTGAGCACTGAGCACCCAGCACCCTGAGTACTGAGCACCGAGCACCCCGAGTACTGAGCACCCAGCAACCTGAGCACTGAGCACCCAGCAACCCCAGCAATGAGCACCCAGCACCCTGAGTACTGAGCACCCAGCACCCCGAGTACTGAGCACCCAGCAACCTGAGAACCGAGCAGCCAGCACCCCCAGCAATGAGCACCCAGCACCCTGAGTACTGAGCACCCAGCACCCCCAGCAATGAGCACCCAGCACCCTGAGTACTGAGCACCCAGCACCCCGAGTACTGAGCACCCAGCAACCTGAGAACCGAGCAGCCAGCACCCCGAGCGCTGAGCACCCAGCACCCTGAGCACTGAGCACCCAGCACCCTGAGTACTGAGCACTGAGCACCCCGAGTACTGAGCACCCAGCACCCCGAGCACTGAGCACCCAGCACCCTGAGTACTGAGCACCCAGCCCCCTGAGTACTGAGCACCCAGCACCCTGAGCACTGAGCACCCAGCACCCTGAGTACTAAGCACCCAACACCCCAAGCACTGAGCACGCAGAGTACTGAGCACCCAGCACCCCAAGCACTGAGCACCCCTAGCACTGAGCAGCCAGCACCCTGAGTACTGAGCACCGAGCACCCTGAGTACTGAGCAGCCAGCACCCTGAGTACTGAGCACCCAGCATACTGAGCACCGAGCACCCAGCACCCTGAGTACTGAGCACACAGCACCCTGAGCACTGAGCACCCAGCACCCTGAGTACTGAGCACCGAGCACCCTGAGTACTGAGCACCCAGCACCCCGAGCACTGAGCACCCAGCACCCTGAGCACTGAGCACCCAGCATACTGCGTACTGAGCACCCAGCACACTGAGTACTGAGCAAACAGCACCCAGAGCACTGAGCACCCAGCACCCTGAGTACTGAGCATCCAGCACCCCTAGCACTGAGCACCCAGCACCCTGAGTACTGAGCACTGAGCACCCAGCACCCCGAGCACTGAGCACCCAGCACCCTGTGTACAGAGCACTGAGTACCCAGCACCCCGAGCACTGAGCACCCAGCACCCTGAGCACTGAGCACCCTGAGGACTGAGCACCCAGCACCCTGAGCACTGAGCACCCAGCACCCTGAGCACTGAGCACCCAGCACCCAGAGCACTGAGCCCTGAGCACCCTGAGTGCTGAGCACTGAGCACCCTGAGCACTGAGCACCGAGCACCCTGAGTACTGAGCACTGAGCACCCTGAGTACTGAGCACCCAGCATCCCGAGCACTGAGCACCTAGCACCCTGTGTACTGAGCACTGAGTACCCAGTACCCCGAGCACTGCGACCCAGCACCCTGAGCACTGAGCACCCAGCACCCCGAGTCCTGAGCACCCAGCACCCCGAGCATGGGGCACCCAGCACCCTGAGCACTGAGCACCCAGCACCCCGAGCAATGAGCACCCAGCACCCTGAGTACTGAGCACCGAGCACCCCGAGTATTGAGCACCCAGCAACCTGAGCACTGAGCACCCAGCACCCCCAGCAATGAGCACCCAGCACCCTGAGTACTGAGCACCCAGCACCCCGAGTACTGAGCACCCAGCAACCTGAGAACCGAGCAGCCAGCACCCCCAGGAATGAGCACCCAGCACCCTGAGTACTGAGCACCCAGCACCCCCAGCAATGAGCACCCAGCACCCTGAGTACTGAGCACCCAGTACCCCGAGTACTGAGCACCCAGCAACCTGAGAACCGAGCAGCCAGCACCCCGAGCGCTGAGCACCAAGCACCCTGAGCACTGAGCACCCAGCACCCTGAGTACTGAGCACTGAGCACCCCGAGTACTGAGCACCCAGCACCCCGAGCACTGAGCACCCAGCACCCTGAGTACTGAGCACCCAACACCCTGAGTACTGAGCACCCAGCACCCTGAGCACTGAGCACCCAGCACCCTGAGTACTAAGCACCCAACACCCCAAGCACTGAGCACCCTGAGAACTGAGCACCCAGCACCCCAAGCACTGAGCACCCCGAGCACTGAGCAGCCAGTACCCTGAGGACTGAGCACCGAGCACCCTGAGTACTGAGCAGACAGCACCCTGAGAACTGAGCACCCAGCATACTGAGCACCGAGCACCCAGCACCCTGAGTACTGAGTACACAGCACCCTGAGCACTGAGCACCCAGCACCCTGAGTACTGAGGACCGAGCACCCTGAGTACTGAGCACCCAGCACCCCGAGCACTGAGCACCCAGCACCCTGAGCACTGAGCACCCAGCATACTGAGTACTGAGCACCCAGCACCCTGAGCACTGAGCACCCAGCACCCTGAGCACTGAGCACCCAGCAACCTGAGTACTGAGCATCCACCACCCCGAGCACTGAGCACCCAGCACCCTGAGTACTGAGCACTGAGCACCCAGCACCCCGAGCACTGAGCAACCAGCACCCTGTGTACTGAGCACTGAGTACCCAGCACCCCGAGCACTGAGCACCCAGCACCCTGAGCACTGAGCACCCTGAGTACTGAGCACCCAGCACCCTGAGCACTGAACACCCAGCACCCCGAGCACTGAGCACCCAGCACCCAGAGCACTGAGCACTGAGCACCCTGAGCACTGAGCACCGAGCACCCTGAGTACTGAGCACTGAGCACCCAACACCCCAAGCACTGAGCACCCTGAGCACTGAGCACCCAGCAACCCAAGCACTGAGCACCCTGAGTACTGAGCACCCAGCACCCTGAGTAATGAGCACCCAGCACCCTGAGTACTGAGCACCCAGCTCCCTGAGTACTGAGCACCCAGCACCCCGAGCACTGAGCACCCAGCACCCTGAGTACTGAGCACTGAGCACACAGCACCCCGAGCACTGAGCACCCAGCACCCTGTGTACTGAGCACTGAGTACCCAGTACCCCCGAGCACTGCGACCCAGCACCCTGAGCACTGAGCACCCAGCACCCCGAGTACTGAGCACCCAGCACCCCGAGCATGGGGCACCCAGCACCCTGAGCACTGAGCACCCAGCACCCCGAGCAATGAGCACCCAGCACCCTG
>NW_024543719.1:0-37908 GCF_018167655.1 Microtus oregoni
GGTGCTGGGTGCTCAGTGCTCGGGGTGCTCGGTGCTCAGTACGTTGGGTGCTCACTACTCAGGGTGCTGGGTTCTCAGTGCTCAGGGTGCTGGGTGCTCGGTGCTCAGGTTGCTGGGTGCTCAGTACTCAGGGTGCTGGGTGCTCGGTGCTCGGGGTGCTGGGTGCTCAGTACTCAGGGTGCTGGGTGCTCAGTACTCAGGGTGCTGGGTGCTCAGTACTCGGGTGCTGGGTGCTCAGTGCTCAGGCTGCTGGGTGCTCAGTGCTCGGGGTGTTGGGTGCTCAGTGCTCGGGGTGCTCGGTGCTCAGTGCTCAAGGTGCTGGGTGCTCAGTACTCAGGGTGCTCATTGCTCAGGGTGCTGGGTGCTCAGTACTCAGGGTGCTGGTGCTCATTGCTCAGGTTGCACGGTGCTCGGGGCGCTGGGTGCTCAGTGCTCGGGGTGCTCGGAGCTCAGTACTCAGGGTGCTGGGTGCTCAGTGCTCGGGGTGCTCGGTGCTCAGTACTCAGGGTGCTGGGTGCTCAGTGCTCGGTTTGCTGGGTGCTCAGTGCTCAGTACTCAGGGTGCTGGTTGCTCAGTGCTCAGGGTGCTGTGTGCTCAGTGCTCAGGGTGCTGGGTGCTCATTGCTCAGTGTGCTGGGTACTCAGTACTCAGGGTGCTGCGTGCTCAGTGCTCGGGGTGCTATGTGCTCAGTGCTCGGGGTGCTGGGTGCTCAGTGCTCGGGGTGCTATGTGCTCAGTGCTCGCGGTGCTGGGTGCTCAGTGCTCGGGGTGCTCGGTGCTCAGTACTCAGGGTGCTGGGTGCTCAGTGCTCGAGGTGCTCAGTACTCAGGGTGCTGTGTGTTCAGTGCTCAGGGTGCTGGGTGCTCAGTACTCAGGGTGCTCGGTGCTTAGTACTCAGGGTGCTGGGTGCTCAGTACTCCGGGTGCTGGGTGCTCAGTACTCAGGGTGCTCATTGCTCAGGGTGCTGGGTGCTCAGTGCTCAGGGTGCTCGGTGCTCGGGGCACTGGGTGCTCAGTGCTCGGGGTGCTCGGAGCTCAGTGCTCAGGGTGCTGGGTGCTCAGTGCTCGAGGTGCTCGGTGCTCAGTACGTTGGGTGCTCACTCCTCAGGGTGCTGGGTGCTCAGTGCTCAGGGTGCTGGGTGCTCGGTGCTCAGGGTGCTGGGTGCTCAGTACTCAGGGTGCCGGGTGCTCAGTTCTCGGGGTGCTGGGTGCTCAGTACTCAGGGTGCCGGGTGCTCAGTACTCAGGGTGCTGAGTGCTCAGTACTCGGGTGCTGGGTGCTCAGTGCTCAGGATGCTGGGTGCTCAGTGCTCGGGGTGCTGGGTGCTCAGTGCTCAGTACTCAGGGCGCTGTGTGTTCAGTGCTCTTGGTGCCGGGTGCTCAGTGCTCAGTACTCAGGGTGCTGGGTGCTCAGTGCTCAGGGTGCTGGGTGCTCAGTGCTCAGGGTGCTGGGTGCTCAGTGGTCAGGGTGCTGGGTACTCAGTGCTCAGGGTGCTGGGTGCTCAGTACTCAGGGTGCTCAGTGCTCAGTACTCGGGGTGCTGGGTGCTCAGTGCTCAGGGTGCTCAATGCTCAGTACTCGGGGTGCTGTGTGCTCAGTGCTCAGGGTGCTCAGTGCTCAGTGCTCGGGGTGCTGGGTGCTCAGTGCTCATGGTGCTCAATGCTCAGTACTCGGGGTGCTGTGTGCTCAGTGCTCAGGGTGCTCAGTGCTCAGTGCTCGGGGTGCTGGGTGCTCAGTACTCAGGGTGCTGGGTGCTCAGTGCTCAGGGTGCTCAGTGCTCAGTACTCAGTGCTCAGGGTGCTCAGTGCTCAGTGCTCAGGGTGCTGGGTGTTCAGTACTCAGTGTGCTGGGTGCTCAGTACTCAGGGTGCTGGGTGCTCAGTGCTCAGGGTGCTGGGTGCTCAGTGCTCGGGGTGCTCAGTACTCAGGGTGCTATGTGTTCAGTGCTCAGGGTACTGGGTGCTCAGTACTCAGGGTGCTCGGTGCTTAGTACTCAGGATGCTGGGTGCTCAGTACTCCGGGTGCTGGGTGCTCAGTGCTCGGGGTGCTGGGTGCTCAGTACTCAGGGTGCTGGGTGCTCAGTACTCGTTGTGCTGGGTGCTCAGTGCTCAGGGTGCTGGGTGCTCAGTACTCAGGGTGCTCGGTGCTCAGTGCTCGGGGTGCTGGGTGCTCAGTACTCAGGGTGCTGGGTGCTCAGTACTCAGGGTGCTCAGTTCTCTGTACTCAGCGTGCTGGGTTCTCAGTGCTCAGGGTGCTCGGTGCTCAGTACTCAGGGTGCTCAGTGCTCAGTACTCAGCGTGCTGGTTGCTCAGTGCTCAGGGTGCTGGGTGCTCAGTACTCAGGGTGCTGGGTGCTTAGTACTCAGGGTGCTCGGTCCTCAGTGCTCCGGGTGCTGGGTGCTCAGTACTCAGGGAGCAGGGTGCTCAGTGCTCAGGGTGCTCAGTGCTCAGTACTCAGGGTGCTCGGTGCTCAGTGCTCAGGGTGCTCAGTGCTCAGTACTCAGGGTGCTCAGTGCTCAGTGCTCTGGGTGCTGGGTGCTCAGTGCTCGGGGTGCTGGGTGCTCAGTGCTCAGGATGCTGGGTGCTCAGTACTCAGGGTGCTCAGTGCTCAGTGCTCAGTACACAGGGTGCTGGTTGCTCAGTGCTCTGGGTGCTGGGTGCTCAGTACTCAGTACTCAGGGTGCTGGTTGCTCAGTGCTCGGGGTGCTGGATGCTCAGTACTCAGGGTGCTGGGTGCTCAGTGCTCAGGGTGCTGGGTGCTCAGTACTCAGGGTGCTGGGTGCTCAGTGCCAGGGTGCTGGGTGCACAGTACTCAGGGTGCTGGGTCCTCAGTGCTCAGGGTGCTGGGTGCTCAGTACTCAGGGTGCTGGGTGCTTATTACTCAGGGTGCTCGGTCCTCAGTGCTCAGGGTGCTGGGTGCTCAGTACTCAGGGAGCTGGGTGCTCAGTGCTCAGGGTGCTCAGTGCTCAGTACTCAGGGTGCTCGGTGCTCAGTGCTCAGGGTGCTCAGTGCTCAGTACTCAGGGTGCTCAGTGCTCAGTGCTCTGGGTGCTGGGTGCTCAGTGCTCGGGGTGCTGGATGCTCAGTGCTCAGGGTGCTGGGTGCTCAGTACTCAGGGTGCTCAGTGCTCAGGCTGCTGGGGGCTCAGTGCTCGGGGTGCTGGGTACTCAGTGCTCAGTACACAGGGTCCTGCGTGCTCAGTGCTCTGGGTGCTGGGTGCTCAGTACTCAGTACTCAGGGTGCTGGTTGCTCAGTGCTCGGGGTGCTGGATGCTCAGTACTCAGGGTGCTGGGTGCTCAGTGCTCAGGGTGCTGGGTGCTCAGTACTCAGTACTCAGGGTGCTGGTTGCTCAGTGCTCGGGGTGCTGGATGCTCAGTACTCAGGGTGCTGGGTGCTCAGTGCTCAGGGTGCTGGGTGCTCAGTACTCAGGGTGCTGGGTGCTCAGTGCTCAGGGTGCTGGGTGCACAGTACTCAGGGTGCTGGGTCCTCAGTGCTCAGGGTGCTGGTTTCTCAGTGCTCGGGGTGCTCAGTACTCAGGGTGATGTGTGTTCAGTGCTCAGGGTACTGGGTGCTCAGTACTGAGGGTGCTCGGTGCTTAGTACTCAGGGTGATGGGTGCTCAGTACTCAGGGTGCTCATTGCTCAGGGTGCTGGGTGCTCAGTACTCAGGGTGCTCATTGCTCAGGGTGCTGGGTGCTCAGTACTCAGGGTGCTGGGTGCTCCTTGCTCGGGGTGCTCGGTGCTCAGTGCTCAGGGTGCTGTGTGCTCAGTACTCAGGGTGCTCATTGCTCAGGGTGCTGGGTGCTCAGTACTCAGGGTGCTCATTGTTCAGGGTGCTGGGTGCTCAGTGCTCAGGGTGCTGGGTGCTCACTGCTCGGGGTGCTGGCTGCTCAGTGCTCAGGTTGCTGGGTGCTCAGTGCTCAGGGTGCTCGGTGCTCAGTGCTCAGGGTGCTGGGTGCTCAGTACTCAGGGTGCTAGGTGCTCAGTACTCAGGGTGCTCAGTGCTCAGTACTCAGGGTGCTCAGTGCTCAGTACTCTGGGTGCTCAGTGCTCAGGGTGCTGGGTGCTCAGAGCTCGGGGTGCTTGGTGCTCAGTCCTCAGGGTGCTGGGTGCTCAGTGCTCAGGGTGCTCGGTGCTCAGTGCTCAGGGTGCTGGGTGCTAAGTACTCAGGGTTCTGGGTGCTCAGTGCTCGGGGTCCTGGGTGCTCAGTACTCAGGGTGCTGGGTGCTCAGTGCTCAGGGTGCTCGGTGCTTAGTACTCAGGGTGCTCGGTACTCGGGGTGCTGGGTGCTCAGTGCTCGGGGTGCTGGGTACTCAGTGCTCTCGGTGCTGGGTGCTCAGTGCTCGGGGTGCTGGGTGCTCAGTGCTCGGGGTGCTGGGTGCTCAGTGCTCGGGGTGCTGGGTGCTCAGTACTCGGGGTGCTCGGTGCTCAGTACTCAGGGTGCTGGGTGCTCAGTAATCAGGGTGATGGGTGCTCAGTACTCAGGGTGCTGGGTGCTCGGTGCTCAGTACGCTGGGTGCTCAGTGCTCAGGGTGCTGGGTGCTCAGTGCTCAGGGCGCTGGGTGCTCAGTGCTCGGGGTGCTCGGAGCTCAGTACTCAGGGTGCTGGGTGCTCAGTGCTCGGGGTGATCGGTTCTCAGTACTCAGGGTGCTGGGTGCTGAGTGCTCGGGTTGCTCGGTGCTCAGTACGTTGGGTGCTCACTACTCAGGGTGCTGGGTGCTCAGTGCTCAGGGTGCTGGGTGCTCAGTGCTCAGGGTGCTGGGTGCTCAGGGTGCTGGGTGCTCAGTACTCAGGGTGCTGGGTGCTCAGTACTCAGGGTGCTGGGTGCTCAGTACTCAGGGTGCTGGGTGCTCAGTACTCAGGGTGCTGGGTGCTCAGTACTCGGGTGCTGGGTGCTCAGTGCTCAGGGTGCTGGGTGCTCAGTGCTCGGGGTGCTGGGTGCTCAGTGCTCAGTACTCAGGGTGCTGAGTGCTCAGTGCTCGGGGTGCTGGGTGCTCAGTGCTCAGAACTCAGGGTGCTGGGTGCTCAGTGCTCAGGGTGCTGTGTGCTCAGTGCTCAGGGTGCTGGGTGCTCAGTGCACAGGGGGCTGAGTACTCAGTGCTCAGGGTGCTGGGTGCTCAGTGCTCAGGGTGCTGGGTGCTCAGTATTCAGGGTGCTGGGTGCTCAGTGCTCGGGGTGCTGGGTGCTCATTGCTCACGGTGCTGGGTGCTCAGTGCTCGGGGTGCTCGGTGCTCAGTACTCAGGGTGCTGGGTGCTCAGTGCTCGAGGTGCTCAGTACTCAGGGTGCTGTGTGTTCAGAGCTCAGGGTGCTGGGTGCTCAGTACTCAGGGTGCTGGGTGCTCAGTGCTCGGGGTGCTGGGTGCTAAGTGCTCAGGTTGCTGGGTGCTCAGTACTCAGGGTGCTGGGTGCTCAGTACTCGGGGTGCTGGGTGCTCAGTACTCAGGGTGCTGGGTGCTCAGTACTCAGGGTGCTGGGTGCTCAGTACTCGGGTGCTGGGTGCTCAGTGCTCAGGGTGCTGGGTGCTCAGTGCTCGGGGTGCTGGATGCTCAGTGCTCGGGGTGCTCGGTGCTCAGTGCTCAAGGTGCTGGGTGCTCAGTACTCAGGGTGCTCATTGCTCAAGGTGCTGGGTGCTCAGTACTCAGGGTGCTGGGTGCTCAGAGCTCAGGGTGCTCGGTGCTCGGGGTGCTGGGTGCTCAGTACTCAGGGTGCTGGGTGCTCAGTATTCAGGGTGCTGGGTGCTCAGTGCTCGGGGTGCTGGGTGCTCATTGCTCGCGGTGCTGGGTGCTCAGTACTCAGGGTGCTCATTGCTCAAGGTGCTGGGTGCTCAGTACTCAGGGTGCTGGGTGCTCAGTGCTCGGGGTGCTCGGTGCTCAGTACACAGGGTGCTGGGTGCTCAGTGCTCGGTGTGCTGGGTGCTCAGTGCTCAGTACTCAGGGTGCTGGGTGCTCAGTGCTCAGGGTGCTGTGTGCTCAGTGCTCAGGGTGCTGGGTGCTCAGTGCTCAGGGTGCTGGGTACTCAGTACTAAGGGTGCTGGGTGCTCAGTGCTCGGGGTGCTATGTGCTCAGTGCTCGCGGTGCTGGGTGCTCAGTGCTCGGGGTGCTGGGTGCTCAGTGCTCGGGGTGCTATGTGCTCAGTGCTAGCGGTGCTGGGTGCTCAGTGCTCGGGGTGCTCGGTGCTCAATACTCAGGGTGCTGGGTGCTAAGTGCTCGAGGTGCTCAGTACTCAGGGTGCTGTGTGTTCAGTGCTCAGGGTGCTGGGTGCTCAGTACTCAGGGTGCTCGGTGCTTAGTACTCAGGGTGCTGGGTGCTCAGTACTCCGGGTGCTGGGTGCTCAGTGCTCGGGGTTCTCAGTGCTCAGCGCTCAAGGTGCTGCGTGCTCAGTACTCAGGGTGCTCATTGCTCAGGGTGCTGGGTGCTCAGTGCTCAGGGTGCTCGGTGCTCGGGGCACTGGGTGCTCAGTGCTCAGGGTGCTCAGAGCTCAGTACTCAGGGTGCTGGGTGCTCAGTGCTCGGGGTGCTCGGTGCTCAGTACTCAGGGTGCTGAGTGCTCAGTGCTCGGGGTGCTCGGTGCTCAGTACGTTGGGTGCTCACTACTCAGGGTGCTGGGTGCTCAGTGCTCAGGGTGCTGGGTGCTCTGTGCTCAGGGTGCTGGGTGCTCAGTACTCAGGGTGCTGGGTGCTCAGTGCTCGGGGTGCTGGGTGCTCAGTACTCAGGGTGCTGGGTGCTCAGTACTCAGGGTGCTGGGTGCTCAGTACTCGGGTGCTGGGTGCTCAGTGCTCAGGGTGCTGGGTGCTCAGTGCTCGGGGTGCTGGGTGCTCAGTGCTCAGTACTCAGGGTGCTGGGTGTTCAGTGCTCGGGATGCTGGGTGCTCAGTGCTCAGTACTCAGGGTGCTGGGTGCTCAGTGCTCAGGGTGCTTGGTGCTCAGTGCTCAAGGTGCTGGGTGCTCAGTGCTCAGGGTGCTGGGTACTCAGTGCTCAGGGTGCTGAGTGCTCAGTACTCAGGGTGCTCAGTGCTCAGTACTAGGGGTGCTGGGTGCTCAGTGCTCAGGGTGCTCAGTGCTCAGTACTCGGGGTGCTGTGTGCTCAGTGCTCAGGGTGCTCAGTGCTCAGTGCTCGGGGTGCTGGGTGCTCAGTGCTCGGGGTGCTGGGTGCTCAGTGCTCGGGGTGCTGGGTGCTCAGTTCTCGGGGTGCGGGGTGCTCAGTGCTCAGGGTGCTCAGTGCTCAGTACTCAGTGCTCAGGGTGCTCAGTGCTCAGTGCTCAGGGTGCTGGGTGTTCAGTACTCAGGGTGCTGGGTGCTCAGTACTCAGGGTGCTGGGTGCTCAGTGCTCAGGGTGCTGGGTGCTCAGTGCTCCGGGTGCTCAGTACTCAGGGTGCTGTGTGTTCAGTGCTCAGCGTACTGGGTGCTCAGTACTCAGGGTGCTGGGTGCTAAGTGCTCAGGGTGCTGGGTGCTCAGTGCTCAGGGTGCTCAGTGCTCAGTACTCAGTGTGCTTGGTGCTCAGTGCTCAGGGTGCTGTGTGCTCAGTGCTCAGGGTGATGGGTGCACAGTGCTCAGGGTGCTGGGTACTCAGTGCCCGGGGTGCTCAGTGCTCAGTACTCGGGGTGCTGGGTGCTCAGTGCTCAGGGTGCTCAAAGCTCAGTACTCGGGGTGCTGTGTGCTCAGTGCTCAGGGTGCTCAGTGCTCAGTGCTCGGGGTGCTGGGTGCTCAGTGCTCGGGGCGCTGGGTGCTCAGTGCTCAGGGTGCTGGGTGCTCAGTACTCGGGGTGCTGGGTGCTCAGTGCTCAGGGTGCTCAGTGCTCAGTACTCAGTGCTCAGGGTGCTCAGTGCTCAGTGCTCAGGGTGCTGGGTGTTCAGTACTCAGGGTGCTGGGTGCTCAGTACTCAGGGTGCCGGGTGCTCAGTGCTCAGGGTGCTGGGTGCTCAGTGCTCGGGGTGCTCAGTACTCAGGGTGCTGTGTGTTCAGTGCTCAGGGTACTGGGTGCTCAGTACTCAGGGTGCTCGGTGCTTAGTACTCAGGGTGCTGGGTGCTCAGTAATCCGGGTGATGGGTGCTCAGTGCTCGGGGTGCTCGGTACTCAGGGTGCTGGGTGCTCAGTGCTCGGGGTGCTCAGTACTCAGGGTGCTGTGTGTTCAGTACTCAGGGTGCTGGGTGCTCAGTACTCAGGGTGCTGGGTGCTCAGTGCTCAGGGTGCTGGGTGCTCAGTGCTCGGGGTGCTCAGTACTCAGGGTGCTGTGTGTTCAGTACTCAGGGTGCTGGGTGCTCAGTACTCAGGGTGCTGGGTGCTCAGTACTCGGGTGCTGGCTGCTCAGTACTCAGGGTGCTGGGTGCTCAGTACTCGGGTGCTGGGTGCTCAGTGTTCAGGGTGCTGGGTGCTCAGTGCTCAGTACTCAGGGTGCTGGGTGCTCAGTGCTCGGAGTGCTGGGTGCTCAGTGCTCAGGGTGCTGGGTGCTCAGTGCTCGGGGTGCTGGGTGCTCAGTGCTCAGTACTCAGGGTGCTGGGTGCTCAGTGCTCGGGGTGCTGGGTGCTCAGTGCTCAGGGTGCTGGGCGCTCAGTACTCAGGGTGCTGGGTGCTCAGTACTCAGGGTGGGGGGGTGCTCAGTACTCGGGTGCTGGGTGCTCAGTGCTCAGGGTGCTGGGTGCTCAGTGCTCGGGGTGCTGGGTGCTCAGTGGTCAGTACTCAGGGTGCTGGGTGCTCAGTGCTCGGGGTGCTGGGTGCTCAGTGCTCAGGGTGCTGGGTGCTCAGTGCTCAGGGCGCTGGGTGCTCAGTGCTCGGGGTGCTGGGTGCTCAGTGCTCAGTCCTCAGGGTGATGGATGCTCAGTGCTCAGGGTGCTGGGTGCTCAGTGCTCAGGGTGCTGGGTACTCAGTGCTCAGGGTGCTGGGTGCTCAGTACTCAGGGTGCTGGGTGCTCAGTACACATGGTGCTGGGTGCTCAGTGCTCGGGGTGCTGTGTGTTCAGTGCTCAGGGTGCTGGGTGTTCAGTACTCAGGATGCTGGGTGCTCAGTACTCAGGGTTCTCATTGCTCAGGGTGCTGGGTGCTCAGTACTCAAGGTGCTGGGTGCTCAGTACTCAGGGTGCTCAGTGCTCAGTACTCAGGGTGCTCAGTGCTCAGTACTCCGGGTGCTCGGTGCTCAGGGTGCTGTGTGCTCAGTGCTCAGGGTGCTCGGTGCTCAGTACTCAGGGTGCTGGGTGCTCAGTGCTCAGGGTGCTGGGTGCTCAGTGCTCAGGGTGCTGGGTGCTCAGTGCTCAGGGTGCTGGGAGCTCAGTACTCAGGGTGCTCGGTGCTCGGGGTGCTGGGTGCTCAGTGCTCGGGGTGCTCGGTGCTCAGTACTCGGGGTGCTCAGTGCTCAGTACTCAGGGTGCTGGGTGCTCAGTACGCTGGGTGCTCAGTACTCAGGGTGCTGGGTGCTCAGTACTCAGGGTGCTCGGTGCTCAGTACTCAGGGTGCTGGGTGCTCAGTGCTCGGGGTGCTGGGTGCTCAGTACTAAGGGTGCTCAGTGCTCAGTACTCAGCGTGCTGGGTGCTCAGTGCTCAGGGTGCTCGGTGCTCAGTACTCAGGGTGCTCAGTGCTCAGTTCTCAGCGTGCTGGGTGCTCAGTGCTCAGGGTGCTCGGTGCTCAGTACTCAGGGTGCTCAGTGCTGAGTACTCAGCGTGCTGGGTGCTCAGTGCTCGGGGTGCTGGGTGCTCAGTACTAAGGGTGCTCAGTGCTCAGTACTCAGCGTGCTGGGTGCTCAGTGCTCAGGGTGCTCGGTGCTCAGTACTCAGGGTGCTCAGTGCTGAGTACTCAGCGTCCTGGGTGCTCAGTGCTCGGGGTGCTGGGTGCTCAGTATTCAGGGTGCTGGGTGCTCAGTACTCGTTGTGCTGGGTGCTAAGTGCTCAGGGTGCTGGGTGCTCAGAACTCAGGGTGCTGGGTGCTCAGTACTCAGGGTGCTCAGTGCTCAGTACTCGGGTGCGGGGTGCTCAGTGTTCAGGGTGCTGGGTGCTCAGTGCTCGGGTTGCTGGGTGCTCAGTGCTCAGTACTCAGGGTGCTGGGTGCTCAGTGCTTGGGGTGCTGGGTGCTCAGTGCTCAGGGTGCTGGGTGCTCAGTGCTCGGGGTGCTGGGTGCTCAGTGCTCAGTACTCAGGGTGCTGTGTGCTCAGTGCTCGGGGTGCTGGGTGCTCAGTGCTCAGGGTGCTGGGCGCTCAGTACTCAGGGTGCTCGGTGCTCAGTACTCAGGGTGCTGGGTGCTCAGTACACGGGTGCTGGGTGCTCAGTGCTCAGGGTGCTGGGTGCTCAGTGCTCGGGGTGCTGGGTGCTCAGTGCTCAGTACTCAGGGTGCTGGGTGCTCAGTGCTCGGGGTGCTGGGTGCTCAGTGCTCAGGGTGCTGGGTGCTCAGTGCTCAGGGCGCTGGGTGCTCAGTGCTCGGGGTCCTGGGTGCTCAGTGCTCAGTCCTCAGGGTGATGGGTGCTCAGTGCTCAGCGTGCTGGGTGCTCAGTGCTCAGGGTGCTGGGTGCTCAGTGATCGGGGTGCTGGGTGCTCAGTGCTCATGGTGCTCAGTACTCAGGGTGCTGGGGGCTCAGTACTCAGGGTGCTGGGTGCTCAGTACTCAGGGTGCTCGGTTCTCAGTACTCAGGGTGCTGGGAGCTCATTCTCGGGGTGCTGGGTGCTCAGTGCTCGGGGTGCTGGGTGCTCAGTACTCATTGTGCTGGGGGCTCAGTACTCAGGGTGGTGGGTGCTCAGTACTCAGGTTGATCTGTTCTCAGTACTCAGGGTGCTGGGTGCTCAGTGCTCGGGGTGCTGGGTGCACAGTGCTCAGGGTGCTGGGTGCTCAGTGCTCGGGGTGCTCAGTACTCAGGGTGCTGTGTGTTCAGTGCTCAGGGTACTGGGTGCTCAGTACTCAGGGTGCTTGGTGCTCAGTACTCAGGGTGCTGGTTGCTCAGTACTCGGGGTGCTGGGTGCTCAGTACTCGGGGTGCTGGGTGCACAGTGCTCAGGGTGCTGGGTGCTCAGTGCTCGGGGTGCTGGGTACTCAGTGATCAGGGTGCTGGCTGCTCAGTGCTCAGGGTGCTGGGTGCTCAGTACTCAGTGTGCTCAGTGCTCAGTACTCAGCGTGCTGGGTGCTCAGTGCTCAGGGTCCTCGGTGCTCAGTACTCAGGGTGCTCAGTGCTCAGTACTCAGCGTGCTTTGTGCTCAGTGCTCAGGGTGCTGGGTGCTCAGTACTAAGGGTGCTGGGTGCTCAGTACTCAGGGTGCTGGGTGCTCAGTACTCAGGGTGCTGGGTGCTCATTGCTCGGGGTGCTCGGTGAACAGTACTCAGGGTGCTGGGTGCTCAGTGCTCAGGGTGCTGGGTACTCAGTACTCAGGGTGCTGGGTGCTCAGTGCTCAGGGTGCTGGGTGCTCAGTGCTCGGGGTGCTGGGTGCTCAGTGCTCGGGGTGCTGGGTGCTCAGTGCTCGGGGTGCTGGGTGCTCAGTGCTCGGGGTGCTGGGTGCTCAGTGCTCGGGGTGCTGGGTGCTCAGTACTCAGGGTGCTGGATGCTCAGTACTCAGGGTGTTCGGTGCTCAGTATTCAGGGTGCTCAGTGCTCAGTACTCAGGGTGCTGGGTGCCCAGTGCTCGGGGTGCTGGGTGCTCAGTACTCGGGGTGCTGGGTGCTCAGTACTCAGGGTGCTGGGTACTCAGTGCTCAGGGTGCTGGGTGCTCTGTACTCAGGGTGCTGGGTGCTCAGTGCTCAGGGTGCTCAGTGCTCAGTACTCAGCGTGCTTTGTGCTCAGTGCTCAGGGTGCTGGGTGCTCAGTACTCAGGGTGCTGGGTGCTCAGTACTCACGGTGCTGTGTGCTCAGTGCTCAGGGTGCTGGGTGCTCAGTACTCCGTGCTCAGGATGCTGGGTGCTCAGTGCTCAGGGTGCTCGGTGCTCAGTACTAAGTGCTCAGGGTGATGGGTGCTCAGTGCTCGGGGTGCTCGGTGCTCAGTGCTCAACGTCCTGGGTGCTCAGTACTTAGGGTGCTGGGTGCTTAGTACTCAGGGTGCTCAGTGCTCAGTACACAGGGTGATGGGTGCTCAGTGCTCGGGGTGCTGGGTGCTCAGTGCTCAGTACTCAGGGTGCTGGGTGCTCAGTGCTCGGGGTGCTGGGTGCTCAGTACTCATCGTGCTGGGTGCTCAGTACTCAGGGTGCTGGGTGCTCAGTGCTCAGAGTGCTGGGTGCTCAGTGCTCAGGGTGCTATGTGCTCAGTGATCGGGGTGCTGGGTGCTCAGTGCTCAGGGTGCTGGCTGCTCAGTGCTCAGGGTGCTGGGTGCTCAGTGCTCAGGGTGCTCGGTGCTCAGTACTCAGTGCTCAGGGTGATGGGTGCTCAGTGCTCGGGGTGCTCGGTGCTCAGTGCTCAGGGTCCTGGGTGCTCAGTGCTCGGGGTGCTGGGTGCTCAGTGCTCAGTACTCAGGGTGCTGGGTGCTCAGTGCTCGGGGTGCTGGGTGCTCAGTGCTCAGTACTCAGGGTGCTGGGTGCTCAGTGCTCGGGGTGCTGGGTGCTCAGTACTCAGCGTGCTGGGTGCTCAGTACTCAGGGTGCTGGGTGCTCAGTGCTCAGGGTGCTGGGTGCTCAGTGCTCAGGGTGCTATGTGCTCTGTGATCGGGGTGCTGGGTGCTCAGTACTCAGGGTGCTCAGTGCTCGGGGAGCTTGGTGCTCAGTGCTCAGGGTGCTGGGTGCTCAGTACTCAGTGCTCAGGATGCTGGGTGCTCAGTGCTCAGGGTGCTGGGTGCTCAGTGCTCAGGGTGCTCAGTGTTCAGTGCTCAGTACTCAGTGTGCTGGGTGCTCAGTACTCAGGGTGCTGGGTGCTCAGTGCTCGGGGTGCTGGGTCCTCAGTGCTCAGGGTGCTGGGTGCTCAGTACTCAGGGTGCTGGGTCCTCAGTGCTCAGGGTGCTGGGTGCTCAGTACTCAGTGTTCTCAGTGCTCAGGGTGCTGGGTGCTCAGAACTCAGGGTGCTGGGTGCTCAGTACTCAGGGTGCTGGGTGCTCAGTACTCAGGTTGCTTGGTGCTCAGTACTCAGGGTGCTGGGTGCTCAGTGCTCAGGGTGCTCGGTGCTCAGTACTCATGGTGCTGGGTGCTCATTCTCAGGGTGCTGGGTGCTCAGTACTCAGGTTGCTCAGTACTCTGGGTGCTCGGTGCTCAGTACTCATGGTGCTGGGTGCTCAGTACTCAGGGTGCTCGGTGCTCAGTTCTCAGGGTGCTCGGTGCTCAGTGTTTGGGGTGCTGGGTGCTCAGTACTCAGGGTGCTGGGTGCTCAGTGCTCGGGGTGCTCGGTGCTCAGTACTCAGGGTGCTGTGTGCTCAGTACTCGGGGTGCTGGGTGCTCAGTGCTCAGGGTGCTGGGTGCTCAGTGCTCGGGGTGCTGGGTAATCAGTGCTCAGTGTGCTGGCTGCTCAGTGCTCAGGGTGCTGGGTGCTCAGTACTCAGGGTGCTCGGTGCTCAGTACTCAGGGTGCTCAGTGCTCAGTACGCAGCGTGCTTTTTGCTCAGTGCTCAGGGTGCTGGGTGCTCAGTACTCAGGGTGCTGGGTGCTCAGTACTCACGGTGCTGGATGCTCAGTACTCGGGTTGCTGGGTGCTCATTACTCAGGGTGCTGGGTGCTCAGTGCTCTGGGTGCTCGGTGCTCAGTACTCTTGGTGCTGGGTGCTCAGTACTCAGGGTGCTGGGTGCTCAGTGCTCAGGGTGATCGGTGCTCAGTACTCAGGGTGCTCAGTACTCAGGGTGCTGGGTGCTCAGTACTCAGGGTGCTGGGTGCTCAGTGCTCTTGGTGCTGGGTGCTCAGTGCTCAGGGTGCTGGGTGCTCAGTGCTCGGTGTGCTGGGTACTCAGTGCTCAGGGTGCTCGGTGCTCAGTACGTTGTGTGCTCAGTGCTCAGGGTGCTGGGTGCTCAGTGCTCAGGGTGCTGGGTGCTCAATGCTCAGGGTGCTGGGTGCTCAGTACTCAGGGTGCTGGGTGCTCAGTGCTCAGGGTGCTGTGTACTCAGTGCTCAGGGTGCTCGGTGGTCAGTACTCGGGGTGCTGGGAGCTCAGTGCTCGGGGTGCTGGGTGCACAGTGCTCAGTACTCAGGGTGCTCAGTGCTCATTACTCAGCGTGCTTTGTGCTCAGTGCTCAGGGTGCTGGGTGCTCAGTACTCAGTGTGCTGGGTGCTCAGTACTCAGGGTGCTCGGGGCTCAGTACTCAGGGTGCTGGGTGCTCAGTACTCAGGGTGCTGGGTGCTCAGTACTCAGGGTGCTCGGGGCTCAGTACTCACGGTGCTGGGTGCTCAGTACTCAGGGTGATCTGTTCTCAGTACTCAGGGTGCTGGGTGCTCAGTGCTCGGGGTGCTGGGTGCACAGTGCCCAGGGTGCTGGGTGCTCAGTGCTCAGGGTACTCAGTACTCAGGGTGCTGTGTTTTCAGTGCTTAGGGTACTGGGTGCTCAGTACTCAGGGTGCTTGGTGCACAGTACTCAGTGTGCTGGGTGCTCAGTACTCGGGGTGCTGGGTGCTCAGAACTCGGGGTGCTGAGTGCACAGTGCTCAGGGTGCTGGGTGCTCAGTGCTGGGGTGCTGGGTGCTCAGTGCTCAGGCTGCTGGCTGCTCAGTGCTCAGGGTGCTGGGTGCTCAGTACTCAGGGTGCTCAGTGCTCAGTACTCAGCGTGCTGGGTGCTCAGTCCTCAGGGTCCTCGGTGCTCAGTACTCAGGGTGCTCAGTGCTCAGTACTCAGCGTGCTTTGTGCTCAGTGCTCAGGGTGCTGGATGCTCAGTACTCAGGGTGCTGGGTGCTCAGTACTCAGGGTGCTGGGTGCTCAGTACTCAGGGTGCTGGGTGCTCAGTGCTCGGGGTGCTCGGTGATCAGTACTAAGAGTGCTGGGTGCTCAGTGCCCAGGGTACTGGGTACTCAGTACTCAGGGTGCTGGGTGATCAGTGCTCAGGGTGCTGGGTGCTCAGTGCTCAGGGTGTTGGGTGCTCAGTGCTCGGGGTGCTGGGTGCTCAGTGCTCAGGGTGCTGGGTGCTCAGTGCTCAGTGCTCAGGGTGCTGGGTGCTCAGTGCTCAGGGTGCTGGGTGCTCAGTGCTCGGGGTGCTGGGTGCTCAGTGCTCAGGGTGCTGGGTGCTCAGTGCTCGGGGTGCTGGGTGCTCAGTACTCAGGGTGCTGGGTGCTCAGTACTCAGTGTGTTCGGTGCTCAGTACTCAGGGTGCTCAGTGCTCAGTACTCAGGGTGCTGGGTGCTCAGTGCTCGGGGGGCTGGGTGCTCAGTACTCGGGGTGCTGGGTGCTCAGTACTCAGGGTTCTGGGTGCTCAGTGCTCAGGGTGCTGGGTGTTCAGTACTCAGGGTGCTGGGTGCTCAGTGCTCCGGGTGCTGGGTGCTCAGTGCTCGGGGTGCTGGGGGCTTAGTGCTCGGGGTGCTGGGTGCTCAGTGCTCGGGGCGCTGGGTGCTCTGTGCTCGGGGTGCTCGGAGCTCAGTACTCAGGGTGCTGGGTGCTCAGTGCTCGGGGTGCTCGGTGCTCAGTACTCAGGGTGCTGGGTGCTTAGTGCTCGGGGTGCTCGGTGCTCAGTACGTTGGGTGCTCACTACTCAGGGTGCTGGGTGCTCAGTGCTCAGGGTGCTGGGTGCTTAGTGCTCAGGATGCTGGGTGCTCAGTGCTCAGGGTGCTGGGTGCTCAGTACTCAGGGTGTTGGGTGCACAGTGCTCGGGGTGCAGGTTTCTCAGTGCTCAGGGTGCTGGGTGCCCAGTGCTCAGGGTGCTGGGTGCTCAGTACTCGGGGTGCTGGGTGCTCAGTACTCAGGGTGCTGCGTGCTCAGTACTCAGGGTGCTGGGTGATCAGTACTCCTGTGCTGGGTGCTCAGTGCTCAGGGTGCTGGGTGCTCAGTGCTCGGGGTGCTGGGTGCTCAGTGCTCAGTACTCAGGGTGCTGGGTGCTCAGTGCTCGGGGTGCTGGGTTCTCAGTGCTCAGTACTCAGGGTGCTGGGTGCTCAGTGCTCAGGGTGTTGGGTGCTCAGTGCTCAGGGTGCTGGGTGCTCAGTACTCCGGGTGCTGGGTGCTCAGTGCTCGTGGTGCTCGGAGCTCAGTACTCAGGGTGCTGGGTGCTCAGTTTTCGGGGTGATCGGTGCTCAGTACTCAGGGTGCTGGGTGCTCAGTGCTCGGGGTGCTCGGTGCTCAGTACGTTGGGTGCTCACTACTCAGGGTGCTGGGTGCTCAGTACTCAGGGTGCTCGGTGCTCAGTACTCAGGGTGCTGGGTGCTCAGTGCTCTGGGTGCTGGGTGCTCAGTACTCAGGGTGCTGGGTGCTCAGTGCTCGGGGTGCTCGGTGCTCAGTACGCTGGGTGCTCAGTACTCAGGGTGCTGGGTGCTCAGTACTCAGGGTGCTAGGTGCTCAGTACTCAGGGTGCTGGGTGCTTAGTACTCAGGGTGCTGGGTGCTCAGTGCTCGGGTTGCTGGGTGATCAGTGCTCGGGGTGCTCAGTGCTCAGTGCTCGGGGTGCTGGGTACTCAGTACTCAGGGTGCTGGGTGCTCAGTACTTGTTGTGCTGGGTGCTCAGTGCTCAGGGTGCTGGGTGCTCAGTACTCAGGGTGATCGGTGCTAAGTGCTCGGGGTGCTGGGTGCTCAGTACTCAGGGTGCTGGGTGCTCAGTACTCAGGGTGCTCAGTTCTCAGTACTCAGCGTGCTGGGTGCTCAGTGCTCAGGGTGCTCGGTGCTCAGTACTCAGGGTGCTCAGTGCTCAGTACTCAGCGTGCTGGTTGCTCAGTGCTCAGGGTGCTGGGTGCTCAGTACTCAGGTTGCTGGTTGCTTAGTACTCAGGGTGCTCGGTCCGCAGTGCTCAGGGTGCTGGGTGCTCAGTACTCAGGGAGCAGAGTGCTCAGTGCTCAGGGTGCTCAGTGCTCAGTACTCATCGTGCTCGGTGCTCAGTGCTCAGGGTGCTCAGTGCTCAGTACTCAGGGTGCTCAGTGCTCAGTGCTCTGGGTGCTGGTTGCTCAGTGCTCGGGGTGCTGGGTGCTCAGTGCTCAGTGTGCTGGGTGCTCGGTGCTCGAGGTGCTCAGTACTCAGTACTCGGGGTTCTGGGTGCTCATTGCTCAAGGTGCTCAGTGCTCAGTACTCGGGGTGCTCAGTGCTCAGTACTCGGGGTTCTGGGTGCTCAGTGCTCAGGGTGCTCAGTGCTCAGTACTCGGGGTGCTGTGTGCTCAGTGCTCAGGGTGCTCAGTGCTCAGTGCTCGGGGTGCTGGGTGCTCAGTGCTCGGGGCGCTGGGTGCTCAGTGCTCGGGGTGCTGGGTGCTCAGTACTCGGGGTGAGGGGTGCTCAGTGGTCAGGGTGCTCAGTGCTCAGTACTCAGTGCTCAGGATGCTCAGTGCTCAGTGCTCGGGGCGCTGGGTGCTCAGTGCTCAGGCTGCTGGGTACTCAGTACTCAGGGTGCTGGGTGCTCAGTGCTCGGGGTGCTATGTGCTCAGTGCTCGCGGTGCTGGGTGCTCTGTGCTCGGGGTGCTGGGTGCTCAGTGCTCGGGGTGCTATGTGCTCAGTGCTCGCGGTGCTGGCTGCTCAGTGCTCGGGGTGCTGGGTGCTCAGTGCTCGAGGTGCTCAGTACTCAGGGTGCTGTGTGTTCAGTGCTCGGGGCGCTGGGTGCTCAGTACTCCGGGTGCTGGGTGCTCAGTGCTCAGGGTGCTCGGTGCTCGGGGCACTGGGTGCTCAGTGCTCAGGGTGCTCGGAGCTCAGTACTCAGGGTGCTGGGTGCTCAGTGCTCGGGGTGCTCGGTGCTCAGTACTCAGGCTGCTGGGTGCTCAGTACTCAGGGTGCTCATTGCTCAGGGTGCTGGGTGCTCAGTGCTCAGGGTGCTCGGTGCTCGGGGCACTGGGTGCTCAGTGCTCAGGGTGCTCGGAGCTCAGTACTCAGGGTGCTGGGTGCTCAGTGCTCGGGGTGCTCGGTGCTCAGTACTCAGGGTGCTGGGTGCTCAGTGCTCGGGGTGCTCGGTGCTCAGTACGTTGGGTGCTCACTACTCAGGGTGCTGGGTACTCAGTGCTCAGGGTGCTGGGTGCTCGGTGCTCAGGGTGCTGGGTGCTCAGTACTCGGGGTGCTGGGTGCTCAGTGCTCGGGGTGCTGGGTGCTCAGTACTCAGGGTGCTGGGTGCTCAGTACTCAGGGTCCTGGGTGCTCAGTACTCGGGTGCTGGGTGCTCAGTGCTCAGGGTGCTGGGTGCTCAGTGCTCGGGGTGCTGGGTGCTCATTGCTCAGTACTCAGGGTGCTGGGTGTTCAGTGCTCGGGGTGCTGGGTGCTCAGTGCTCAGTACTCAGGGTGCTGGGTGCTCAGTGCTCAGGGTGCTGGGTGCTCAGTGCTCAGGGTGCTGGGTGCTCAGTACTCAGGGTGCTCAGGGCTCAGTACTCGGGGTGCTGGGTGCTCAGTGCTCAGGGTGCTCAGTGGTCAGTACTCGGGGTGCTGTGTGCTGAGTGCTCAGGGTGCTCAGTGCTCAGTGCTCGGGGTGCCGGGTGCTCAGTGCTCAGGGCGCTGGGTGCTCAGTGCTCGGGGTGCTGGGTGCTCAGTACTCAGGGTGCTGGGTGCTCAGTGCTCAGGGTGCTCAGTGCTCAGTACTCAGTGCTCAGGGTGCTGGGTGTTCAGTACTCAGGGTGCTGGGTGCTCAGTACTCAGGGTGCTGGGTGCTCAGTGCTCAGGGTGCTGGGTGCTCAGTGCTCGGGGTGCTCAGTACTCAGGGTGCTGTGTGTTCAGTGCTCAGGGTACTGGGTGCTCAGTACTCAGGGTGATCTTTGCTTAGTACTCAGGGTGCTGGGTGCTCAGTACTCCGGGTGCTGTGTGCTCAGTGCTCGGGGTGCTCGGAGCTCAGTACTCAGGGTGATGGGTGCTCAGTTCTCGGGGTGATCGGTGCTCAGTACTCAGAGTGCTGGGTGCTCAGTGCTCGGGGTGCTCGGTGCTCAGTACGTTGGGTGCTCACTACTCAGGGTGCTGGGTGCTCAGTGCTCAGTGTGCTGGGTGCTCAGTGCTCAGGGTGCTGGGTGCTCAGTGATCAGGGTGCTGGGTGCTCAGTACTCAGGGTGCTCAGGGCTCAGTACTCGGGGTGCTGGGTGCTCAGTGCTCAGGGTGCTCAGTGGTCAGTACTCGGGGTGCTGTGTGCTGAGTGCTCAGGGTGCTCAGTGCTCAGTGCTCGGGGTGCCGGGTGCTCAGTGCTCGGGGCGCTGGGTGCTCAGTGCTCGGGGTGCTGGGTGCGCAGTACTCAGGGTGCTGGGTGCTCAGTGCTCGGGGTGCTCATTACTCAGGGTGCTGGGTGCTCAGTGCTCAGTACTCGGGTGCTGGGTGCTCAGTGCTCGTTGTGCTGGGTGCTCAGTGCTCAGTACTCAGGGTGCTGGGTGCTCAGTGCTCGTTGTGCTGGGTGCTCAGTGCTCAGTACTCAGGGTGCTGGGTGCTCAGTGCTCAGGGTGCTGTGTGCTCAGTGCTCAGGGTGCTGGGTGCTCAGTGCTCAGGGTGCTGGGTACTCAGTGCTCAGGGTGCTGGGTGCTCAGTGCTCGGGTTTCTCGGTGCTCAGTGCTCAAGGTGCTGGGTGCTCAGTACTCAGGGTGCTCATTGCTCAGGGTGCTGGGTTCTCAGTGCTCAGGGTGCTCGGTGCTCGGGGCACTGGGTGCTCAGTGCTCAGGGTACTGGGTGCTCAGTACTCAGGGTGATCGGTGCTTAGTACTCAGGGTGCTGGGAGCTCAGTACTCCGGGTGCTGAGTGCTCAGTGCTCGGGGTGCTCGGAGCTCACTATTCAGGGTGCTGGGTGCTCAGTGCTCAGTGTGCTGCTTGCTCAGTGCTCAGGGTGCTGGGTGCTCAGTGCTCAGGGTGCTGGGTGCTCAGTATTCAGGGTGCTGGGTGCTCAGTGCTCGGGGTGCTGGGTGCTCAGTGCTCAGTGTGCTGGGTGCTCAGTACTCAGGGTGCTGGGTGCTCAGTACTCGGGGTGCTGGGTGCTCAGTGCTCGTTGTGCTGGGTGCTCAGTGCTCAGTACTCAGGGTGCTGGGTGCTCAGTGCTCCTTGTGCTGGGTGCTCAGTGCTCAGTACTCAGGGTGCTGGGTGCTCAGTACTCAGGGTGCTGGGTGCTCAGTACTCGGGTGCTGGGTGCTCAGTGCTCGTTGTGCTGGGTGCTCAGTGCTCAGTACTCAGGGTGCTGGGTGCTCAGTGCTCGTTGTGCTGGGTGCTCAGTGCTCAGTACTCAGGGTGCTGGGTGCTCAGTGCTCAGGGTGCTGTGTGCTCAGTGCTCAGGGTGCTGGGTGCTCAGTGCTCAGGGTGCTGGGTACTCAGTGCTCAGGGTGCTGGGTGCTCAGTGCTCGGGTTTCTCGGTGCTCAGTGCTCAAGGTGCTGGGTGCTCAGTACTCAGGGTGCTCATTGCTCAGGGTGCTGGGTGCTCAGTGCTCAGGGTGCTCGGTGCTCGGGGCACTGGGTGCTCAGTGCTCAGGGTGCTCAGAGCTCAGTACTCAGGGTGCTGGGTGCTCAGTGCTCGGGGTGCTCGGTGCTCAGTACTCAGGGTGCTGGGTGCTCAGTGCTCGGGGTGCTCGGTGCTCAGTACGTTGGGTGCTCACTACTCAGGGTACTGGGTGCTCAGTGCTCAGGGTGCTGGGTGCTCGGTGCTCAGGGTGCTGGGTGCTCAGTACTCAGGGTGCTGGGTGCTCAGTGCTCGGGGTGCTGGGTGCTCAGTACTCAGGGTGCTGGGTGCTCAGTACTCAGGGTGCTGGGTGCTCAGTACTCGGGTGCTGGGTGCTCATTGCTCAGGGTGCTGGGTTCTCAGTGCTCGGGGTGATGGGTGCTCAGTGCTCAGTACTCAGGGTGCTGGGTGTACAGTGCTCGGGTGCTGGGTGCTCAGTGCTCAGTACTCAGGGTGCTGGGTGCTCAGTGCTAAGGGTGCTGGGTGCTCAGTGCTCAGGGTGCTGGGTGCTCAGTGCTCAGGGTGCTGGGTACTCAGTGCTCAGGGTGCTGGGTGCTCAGTACTCAGGGTGCTCAGTGCTCAGTACTCGGGGTTCTGGGTGCTCAGTGCTCAGGGTGCTCAGTGTTCAGTGCTCGGGGTGCTGGGTGCTCAGTGCTCGGGGCGCTGGGTGCTCAGTGCTCGGGGTGCTGGGTGCTCAGTACTCAGGGTGCTGGGTGCTCAGAACTCAGGGTGCTGGGTGCTCAGTGCTCAGGGTGCTGGGTGCTCAGTGCTCGGGGTGCTCAGTACTCAGGGTGCTCGGTGCTTAGTACTCAGGGTGCTGGGTGCTCAGTACTCCGGGTGCTGGGTGCTCAGTGCTCGGGGTGCTCGGAGATCAGTACTCAGGGTGCTGGGTGCTCAGTTCTCGGGGTGATCGGTGCTCAGTACTCAGGGTGCTGGGTGCTCAGTGCTCGGGGTGCTCGGTGCTCAGTACGTTGGGTGCTCACTACTCAGGTTGCTGGGTGCTCAGTGCTCAGGGTGCTGGGTGCTCAGTGCTCAGGGTGCTGGGTGCTCAGTGCTCAGGGTGCTGGGTGCTCAGTACTCAGGGTGCTCAGGGCTCAGTACTCGGGGTGCTGGGTGCTCAGTGCTCAGGGTGCACAGTGGTCAGTACTCGGGGTGCTGTGTGCTGAGTGCTCAGGGTGCTCAGTGCTCAGTGCTCGGGGTGCCGGGTGCTCAGTGCTCGGGGCGCTGGGTGCTCAGTGCTCGGGGAGCTGGGTGCTCAGTACTCAGGGTGCTGGGTGCTCAGTGCTCAGGGTGCTCAGTGCTCAGTACTCAGTGCTCAGGGTGCTGGGTGTTCAGTACTCAGGGTGCTGGGTGCTCAGTACTCAGGGTGCTGGGTGCTCAGTGCTCAGGGTGCTGGGTGCTCAGTGCTCGGGGTGCTCAGTACTCAGGGTGCTGTGTGTTCAGTGCTCAGGGTACTGGGTGCTCAGTACTCAGGGTGATCTGTGCTTAGTACTCAGGGTGCTGGGTGCTCAGTACTCCGGGTGCTGGGTGCTCAGTGCTCGGGGTGCTCGGAGCTCAGTACTCAGGGTGATGGGTGCTCAGTTCTCGGGGTGATCGGTGCTCAGTACTCAGAGTGCTGGGTGCTCAGTGCTCGGGGTGCTCGGTGCTCAGTACGTTGGGTGCTCACTACTCAGGGTGCTGGGTTCTCAGTGCTCAGTGTGCTGGGTGCTCAGTGCTCAGGGTGCTGGGTGCTCAGTGATCAGGGTGCTGGGTGCTCAGTGCTCAGGGTGCTCAGGGCTCAGTACTCGGGGTGCTGGGTGCTCAGTGCTCAGGGTGCTCAGTGGTCAGTACTCGGGGTGCTGTGTGCTGAGTGCTCAGGGTGCTCAGTGCTCAGTGCTCGGGGTGCCGGGTGCTCAGTGCTCGGGGCGCTGGGTGCTCAGTGCTCGGGGTGCTGGGTGCGCAGTACTCAGGGTGCTGGGTGCTCAGGGCTCAGGGTGCTCAGTGCTCAGTACTCAGTGCTCAGGGTGCTGGATGTTCAGTACTCAGGGTGCTGGGTGCTCAGTGCTCGGGGTGCTCATTACTCAGGGTGCTGGGTGCTCAGTGCTCAGTACTCGGGTGCTGGGTGCTCAGTGCTCGTTGTGCTGGGTGCTCAGTGCTCAGTACTCAGTGTGCTGGGTGCTCAGTGCTCGTTGTGCTGGGTGCTCAGTGCTCAGTACTCAGGGTGCTGGGTGCTCAGTACTCAGGGTGCTGTGTGCTCAGTGCTCAGGGTGCTGGGTGCTCAGTGCTCAGGGTGCTGGGTACTCAGTGCTCAGGGTGCTGGGTGCTCAGTGCTCGGGTTTCTCGGTGCTCAGTGCTCAAGGTGCTGGGTGCTCAGTACTCAGGGTGCTCATTGCTCAGGGTGCTGGGTGCTCAGTGCTCAGGGTGCTCGGTGCTCGGGGCACTGGGTGCTCAGTGCTCAGGGTACTGGGTGCTCAGTACTCAGGGTGATCGGTGCTTAGTACTCAGGGTGCTGGGTGCTCAGTACTCCGGGTGCTGAGTGCTCAGTGCTCGGGGTGCTCGGAGCTCACTATTCAGGGTGCTGGGTGCTCAGTGCTCAGTGTGCTGGGTGCTCAGTGCTCAGGGTGCTGGGTGCTCAGTGCTCAGGGTGCTGGGTGCACAGTATTCAGGGTGCTGGGTGCTCAGTGCTCGGGGTGCTGGGTGCTCAGTGCTCAGGGTGCTGGGTGCTCAGTACTCAGGGTGCTGGGTGCTCAGTCCTCGGGGTGCTGGGTGCTCAGTGCTCGTTGTGCTGGGTGCTCAGTGCTCAGTACTCAGGGTGCTGGGTGCTCAGTGCTCCTTGTGCTGGGTGCTCAGTGCTCAGTACTCAGGGTGCTGGGTGCTCAGTACTCAGGGTGCTGGGTGCTCAGTACTCGGGTGCTGGGTGCTCAGTGCTCGTTGTGCTGGGTGCTCAGTGCTCAGTACTCAGGGTGCTGGGTGCTCAGTGCTCGTTGTGCTGGGTGCTCAGTGCTCAGTACTCAGGGTGCTGGGTGCTCAGTGCTCAGGGTGCTGTGTGCTCAGTGCTCAGGGTGCTGGGTGCTCAGTGCTCAGGGTGCTGGGTACTCAGTTCTCAGGGTGCTGGGTGCTCAGTGCTCGGGTTTCTCGGTGCTCAGTGCTCAAGGTGCTGGGTGCTCAGTACTCAGTGTGCTCATTGCTCAGGGTGCTGGGTGCTCAGTGCTCAGGGTGCTCGGTGCTCGGGGCACTGGGTGCTCAGTGCTCAGGGTGCTCAGAGCTCAGTACTCAGGGTGCTGGGTGCTCAGTGCTCGGGGTGCTCGGTGCTCAGTACTCAGGGTGCTGGGTGCTCAGTGCTCGGGGTGCTCGGTGCTCAGTACGTTGGGTGCTCACTACTCAGGGTACTGGGTGCTCAGTGCTCAGGGTGCTGGGTGCTCGGTGCTCAGGGTGCTGGGTGCTCAGTACTCAGGGTGCTGGGTGCTCAGTGCTCGGGGTGCTGGGTGCTCAGTACTCAGGGTGCTGGGTGCTCAGTACTCAGGGTGCTGGGTGCTCAGTACTCGGGTGCTGGGTGCTCATTGCTCAGGGTGCTGGGTTCTCAGTGCTCGGGGTGCTGGGTGCTCAGTGCTCAGTACTCAGGGTGCTGGGTGTACAGTGCTCGGGTGCTGGGTGCTCAGTGCTCAGTACTCAGGGTGCTGGGTGCTCAGTGCTAAGGGTGCTGGGTGCTCAGTGCTCAGGGTGCTGGGTGCTCAGTGCTCAGGGTGCTGGGTACTCAGTGCTCAGGGTGCTGGGTGCTCAGTACTCAGGGTGCTCAGTGCTCAGTACTCGGGGTTCTGGGTGCTCAGTGCTCAGGGTGCTCAGTGCTCAGTGCTCGGGGTGCTGGGTGCTCAGTGCTCGGGGCGCTGGGTGCTCAGTGCTCGGGGTGCTGGGTGCTCAGTACTCAGGGTGCTGGGTGCTCAGAACTCAGGGTGCTGGGTGCTCAGTGCTCAGGGTGCTGGGTGCTCAGTGCTCGGGGTGCTCAGTACTCAGGGTACTGTGTGTTCAGTGCTCAGGTTACTGGGTGCTCAGTACTCAGGGTGCTCGGTGCTTAGTACTCAGGGTGCTGGGTGCTCAGTACTCCGGGTGCTGGGTGCTCAGTGCTCGGGGTGCTCGGAGATCAGTACTCAGGGTGCTGGGTGCTCAGTTCTCGGGGTGATCGGTGCTCAGTACTCAGGGTGCTGGGTGCTCAGTGCTCGGGGTGCTCGGTGCTCAGTACGTTGGGTGCTCACTACTCAGGTTGCTGGGTGCTCAGTGCTCAGTGTGCTGGGTGCTCAGTGCTCAGGGTGCTGGGTGCTCAGTGCTCAGGGTGCTGGGTGCTCAGTACTCAGGGTGCTCAGGGCTCAGTACTCGGGGTGCTGGGTGCTCAGTGCTCAGGGTGCTCAGTGGTCAGTACTCGGGGTGCTGTGTGCTGAGTGCTCAGGGTGCTCAGTGCTCAGTGCTCGGGGTGCCGGGTGCTCAGTGCTCGGGGCGCTGGGTGCTCAGTGCTCGGGGTGCTGGGTGCGCAGTACTCAGGGTGCTGGGTGCTCAGTGCTCAGGGTGCTCAGTGCTCAGTACTCAGTGCTCAGGGTGCTGGATGTTCAGTACTCAGGGTGCTGGGTGCTCAGTGCTCGGGGTGCTCATTACTCAGGGTGCTGGGTGCTCAGTGCTCAGTACTCGGGTGCTGGGTGCTCAGTGCTCGTTGTGCTGGGTGCTCAGTGCTCAGTACTCAGGGTGCTGGGTGCTCAGTGCTCGGTGTGCTGGGTGCTCAGTGCTCAGTACTCAGGGTGCTGGGTGCTCAGTGCTCAGGGTGCTGTGTGCTCAGTGCTCAGGGTGCTGGGTGCTCAGTGCTCAGGGTGCTGGGTACTCAGTGCTCAGGGTGCTGGGTGCTCAGTGCTCGGGTTTCTCGGTGCTCAGTGCTCAAGGTGCTGGGTGCTCAGTACTCAGGGTGCTCATTGCTCAGGGTGCTGGGTGCTCAGTGCTCAGGGTGCTCGGTGCTCGGGGCACTGGGTGCTCAGTGCTCAGGGTACTGGGTGCTCAGTACTCAGGGTGATCGGTGCTTAGTACTCAGGGTGCTGGGTGCTCAGTACTCCGGGTGCTGAGTGCTCAGTGCTCGGGGTGCTCGGAGCTAACTATTCAGGGTGCTGGGTGCTCAGTGCTCAGTGTGCTGGGTGCTCAGTGCTCAGGGTGCTGGGTGCTCAGTGCTCAGGGTGCTGGGTGCTCAGTATTCAGGGTGCTGGGTGCTCAGTGCTCGGGGTGCTTCGTGCTCAGTGCTCAGGGTGCTGGGTGCTCAGTACTCAGGGTGCTGGGTGCTCAGTACTCGGGGTGCTGTGTGCTCAGTGCTCGTTGTGCTGGGTGCTCAGTGCTCAGTACTCAGGGTGCTGGGTGCTCAGTGCTCCTTGTGCTGGGTGCTCAGTGCTCAGTACTCAGGGTGCTGGGTGCTCAGTACTCAGGGTGCTGGGTGCTCAGTACTCGGGTGCTGGGTGCTCAGTGCTCGTTGTGCTGGGTGCTCAGTGCTCAGTACTCAGGGTGCTGGGTGCTCAGTGCTCGTTGTGCTGGGTGCTCAGTGCTCAGTACTCAGGGTGCTGGGTGCTCAGTGCTCAGGGTGCTGTGTGCTCAGTGCTCAGGGTGCAGGGTGCTCAGTGCTCAGGGTGCTGGGTACTCAGTGCTCAGGGTGCTGGGTGCTCAGTGCTCGGGTTTCTCGGTGCTCAGTGCTCAAGGTGCTGGGTGCTCAGTACTCAGGGTGCTCATTGCTCAGGGTGCTGGGTGCTCAGTGCTCAGGGTGCTCGGTGCTCGGGGCACTGGGTGCTCAGTGCTCAGGGTGCTCAGAGATCAGTACTCAGGGTGCTGGGTGCTCAGTGCTCGGGGTGCTCGGTGCTCAGTACTCAGGGTGCTGGGTGCTCAGTACTCTGGGTGCTGGGTGCTCAGTGCTCAGGGTGCTCGGAGATCAGTACTCAGGGTGCTGGGTGCTCAGTTCTCGGGGTGATCGGTGCTCAGTACTCAGGGTGCTGGGTGCTCAGTGCTCGGGGTGCTCGGTGCTCAGTACGTTGGGTGCTCACTACTCAGGTTGCTGGGTGCTCAGTGCTCAGTGTGCTGGGTGCTCAGTGCTCAGGGTGCTGGGTGCTCAGTGCTCAGGGTGCTGGGTGCTCAGTACTCAGGGTGCTGGGTGCTCAGTGCTCGGGGTGCTGGGTGCTCAGTGCTCAGGGTGCTGGGTGCTCAGTACTCAGGGTGCTGGGTGCTCAGTACTCGGGGTGCTGGGCGCTCAGTACGCAGGGTGCTGGGCGCTCAGTACTCAGGGTGCTGGGTGCTCAGTACTCTCGTGCTGGGTGCTCAGTGCTCAGGGTGCTGGGTGCTCAGTGATCGGGGTGCTGGGTGCTCAGTGCTCGGGGTGCTCAGTGCTCAGTGTTCAAGGTGCTGGGTGCTCAGTACTCAGGGTGCTCATTGCTCAGGGTGCTGGGTGCTCAGTACTCAGGGTGCTGGGTGCTCAGTGCTCAGGGTGCTCGGTGCTCGGGGTGCTGGGTGCTCAGTGCTCGGGGTGCTCGGTGCTCAGTACTCAGGGTGCTGGGTGCTCAGTGCTCGGGGTGCTGGGTGCTCAGTGCTCAGTACTCAGGGTGCTGGGTGCTCAGTGCTCAGGGTGGTGTGTGCTCAGTGCTCAGGGTGCTGGGTGCTCAGTGCTCAGGCTGCTGGGTACACAGTCCTCAGGGCGCTGGGTGCTCAGTGCTCGGGGTGCTATGTGATCTGTGCTCGCGGTGCTGGGTGCTCAGTGCTCGGGGTGCTGGGTGCTCAGTGCTCGGGGTGCTATGTGCTCAGTGCTCAAGGGGCTGGGTGCTCAGTGCTCGGGGTGCTCGGTGCTCAGTACTCAGGGTGCTGGGTGCTCAGTGCTCGAGGTGCTCAGTACTCAGGGTGCTGTGTGTTCAGTGCTCGGGGCGCTGGGTGCTCAGTACTCCGGGTGCTGGGTGCTCAGTGCTCAGGGTGCTCGGTGCTCGGGGCACTGGGTGCTCAGTGCTCAGGGTGCTCAGAGCTCAGTACTCAGGGTGCTGGGTGCTCAGTGCTCGGGGTGCTCGGTGCTCAGTACTCAGTGTGCTGGGTGCTCAGTACTCAGGGTGCTCATTGCTCAGGGTGCTGGGTGCACAGTGCTCAGGGTGCTCGGTGCTCGGGGCACTGGGTGCTCAGTGCTCAGGGTGCTCGGAGCTCAGTACTCAGGGTGCTGGGTGGTCAGTTCTCGGGGTGCTCGGTGCTCAGTACTCAGGGTGCTGGGTGCTCAGTTCTCGGGGTGCTCGGTGCTCAGTACGTTGGGTGCTCACTACTCAGGGTGCTGGGTACTCAGTGCTCAGGGTGCTGGGTGCTCGGTGCTCAGTGTGCTGTGTGCTCAGTACTCAGGGTGTTGGGTGCTCAGTGCTCGGGGTGCTGGGTGCTCAGTACTCACGGTGCTGGGTGCTCAGTACTCAGGGTCCTGGGTGCTCAGTACTCGGGTGCTGGGTGCTCAGTGCTCAGGGTGCTGGGTGCTCAGTGCTCGGGGTGCTGGGTGCTCAGTGCTCAGTACTCAGGGTGCTGGGTGTTCAGTGCTCGGGATGCTGGGTGCTCAGTGCTCAGTACTCAGGGTGTTGGGTGCTAAGTGCTCAGGGTGCTGGGTGCTCAGTGCTCAGGGTGCTGGGTGCTCAGTACTCAGGGTGCTCAGGGCTCAGTACTCGGGGTGCTGGGTGCTCAGTGCTCAGGGTGCTCAGTGCTCAGTGCTCAGGGTGCCGGGTGCTCAGTGCTCGGGGCACTGGGTGCTCAGTGCTCGGTGTGCTGGGTGCTCAGTACTCAGGGTGCTGGGTGCTCAGTACTCAGGGTGCTGGGTGCTCAGTGCTCAGGGTGCTGGGTGCTCAGTGCTCGGGGTGCTCAGTACTCAGGGTGCTGTGTGTTCAGTGCTCAGGGTACTGGGTGCTCAGTACTCAGGGTGATCGGTGCTTAGTACTCAGGGTGCTGGGTGCTCAGTACTCCGGGTGCTGGGTGCTCAGTGCTCGGGGTGCTCCGAGCTCAGTACTCAGGGTGATGGGTGCTCAGTTCTCGGGGTGATCGGTGCTCCGTACTCAGAGTGCTGGGTGCTCAGTGCTCGGGGTGCTCGGTGCTGAGTACATTGGGTGCTCACTACTCAGGGTGCTGGGTGCTCAGTGCTCAGTGTGCTGGGTGCTCAGTGCTCAGGGTGCTGGGTGCTCAGTGCTCAGGTTGCTGGGTGCTCAGTATTCAGGGTGCTGGGTGCTCAGTGCTCGGGGTGCTGGGTGCTCAGTGCTCAGGGTGCTGGGTGCTCAGTACTCAGGGTGCTGGGTGCTCAGTACTCGGGGTGCTGGGCGCTCAGTACTCAGGGTGCTGGGTGCTCAGTACTCAGGGTGCTGGGTGCTCAGTACTCGGGTGCTGGGTGCTCAGTGCTCAGGGTGCTGGGTGCTCAGTGCTCGGGGTGCTGGGTGCTCAGTGCTCAGTACTCAGGGTGCTGGGTGCTCAGTGCTCGTTGTGCTGGGTGCTCAGTGCTCAGTACTCAGGGTGCTGGGTGTTCAGTGCTCAGGGTGCTGTGTGCTCAGTGCTCAGGGTGCTGCGTGCTCAGTGCTCAGTGTGCTGGGTACTCAGTGCTCAGGTTGCTGGGTGCTCAGTACTCAGGGTGCTGGGTGCTCATTACTCAGGGTGCTGGGTGCTCAGTGCTCGGGTGCTGGGTGCTCAGTGCTCGCGGTGCTGGGTGCTCAGTGCTCGAGGTGCTCAGTACTCAGGGTGCTGTGTGTTCAGTGCTCAGGGTGCTGGGTGCTCAGTACTCAGGGTGCTCGGTGCTTAGTACTCAGGGTGTTGGGTGCTCAGTGCTCAGTGTGCTGTGTGCTCAGTGCTCAGGGTGCTGGGTGCTCAGTGCTCAGGCTGCTGGGTACACAGTACTCAGGGTGCTGGGTGCTCAGTGCTCGGGGTGCTATGTGCTCTGTGCTCGCGGTGCCGGGTGCTCAGTGCTCGGGGTGCTGGGTGCTCAGTGCTCGGGGTGCTATGTGCTCAGTGCTCGCGGTGCTGGGTGCTCAGTGCTCGGGGTTCTCGGTGCTCAGTACTCAGGGTGCTGTGTGTTCAGTGCTCGGGGCGCTGGGTGCTCAGTACTCCGGGTGCTGGGTGCTCAGTGCTCAGGGTGCTCGGTGCTCGGGGCACTGGGTGCTCAGTGCTCAGGGTGCTCGGAGCTCAGTACTCAGGGTGCTGGGTGCTCAGTGCTCGGGGTGCTCGGTGCTCAGTACTCAGGGTGCTGGGTGCTCAGTACTCAGGGTGCTCATTGCTCAGGGTGCTGGGTGCTCAGTGCTCATGGTGCTCGGTGCTCGGGGCACTGGGTGCTCAGTGCTCAGGGTGCTCGGAGCTCAGTACTCAGGGTGCTGGGTGCTCAGTTCTCGGGGTGCTCGGTGCTCAGTACTCAGGGTGCTGGGTGCTCAGTGCTCGGGGTGCTCGGTGCTCAGTACGTTGGGTGCTCACTACTCAGGGTGCTGGGTACTCAGTGCTCAGGGTGCTGGGTGCTCGGTGCTCAGGGTGCTGGGTGCTCAGTACTCAGGGTGCTGGGTGCTCAGTGCTCGGGGTGCTGGGTGCTCAGTACTCAGGGTGCTGGGTGCTCAGTACTCAGGGTCCTGGGTGCTCAGTACTCGGGTGCTGGGTGCTCAGTGCTCAGGGTGCTGGGTGCTCAGTGCTCGGGGTGCTGGGTGCTCAGTGCTCAGTACTCAGGGTGCTGGGTGTTCAGTGCTCGGGGTGCTGGGTGCTCAGTGCTCAGTACTCAGGGTGTTGGGTGCTCAGTGCTCAGGGTGCTGGGTGCTCAGTGCTCAGGGTGCTGGGTGCTCAGTACTCAGGGTGCTCAGGGCTCAGTACTCGGGGTGCTGGGTGCTCAGTGCTCAGGGTGCTCAGTGCTCAGTGCTCAGGGTGCCGGGTGCTCAGTGCTCGGAGCGCTGGGTGCGCAGTGCTCGGGGTGCTGGGTGCTCAGTACTCAGGGTGCTGGGTGCTCAGTGCTCTGGGTGCTCAGTGCTCAGTACTCAGTGCTCAGGGTGCTCAGTGCTCAGTGCTCAGGGTGCTGGGTGTTCAGTACTCAGGGTGCTGGGTGCTCAGTACTCAGGGTGCTGGGTGCTCAGTGCTCGGGGTGCTCGGTGCTCAGTACATTGGGTGCTCACTACTCAGGGTGCTGGGTGCTCAGTGCTCGGTGTGCTGGGTGCTCAGTGCTCAGGGTGCTGGGTGCTCAGTACTCAGGGTGCTGGGTGCTCAGTGCTCGGGGTGCTGGGTGCTCAGTGTTCAGGGTGCTGGGTGCTCAGTACTCAGGGTGCTCATTGCTCAGGGTGCTGGGTGCTCAGTGCTCATGGTGCTCGGTGCTCGGGGCACTGGGTGCTCAGTGCTCAGGGTGCTCGGAGCTCAGTACTCAGGGTGCTGGGTGCTCAGTTCTCGGGGTGCTCGGTGCTCAGTACTCAGGGTGCTGGGTGCTCAGTGCTCGGGGTGCTCGGTGCTCAGTACGTTGGGTGCTCACTACTCAGGGTGCTGGGTACTCAGTGCTCCGGGCTGCTGGGTGCTCGGTGCTCAGGGTGCTGGGTGCTCAGTACTCAGGGTGCTGGGTGCTCAGTGCTCGGGGTGCTGGGTGCTCAGTACTCAGGGTGCTGGGTGCTCAGTACTCAGGGTCCTGGGTGCTCAGTACTCGGGTGCTGGGTGCTCAGTGCTCAGGGTGCTGGGTGCTCAGTGCTCGGGGTGCTGGGTGCTCAGTGCTCAGTACTCAGGGTGCTGGGTGTTCAGTGCTCGGGGTGCTGGGTGCTCAGTGCTCAGTACTCAGGGTGTTGGGTGCTCAGTGCTCAGGGTGCTGGGTGCTCAGTGCTCAGGGTGCTGGGTGCTCAGTACTCAGGGTGCTCAGGGCTCAGTACTCGGGGTGCTGGGTGCTCAGTGCTCAGGGTGCTCAGTGCTCAGTGCTCAGGGTGCCGGGTGCTCAGTGCTCGGAGCGCTGGGTGCGCAGTGCTCGGGGTGCTGGGTGCTCAGTACTCAGGGTGCTGGGTGCTCAGTGCTCTGGGTGCTCAGTGCTCAGTACTCAGTGCTCAGGGTGCTCAGTGCTCAGTGCTCAGGGTGCTGGGTGTTCAGTACTCAGGGTGCTGGGTGCTCAGTACTCAGGGTGCTGGGTGCTCAGTGCTCAGGGTGCTGGGTGCTCAGTGCTCGGGGTGCTCAGTACTCAGGGTGCTGTGTGTTCAGTGCTCAGGGTACTGGGTGCTCAGTACTCAGGGTGATCGGTGCTTAGTACTCAGGGTGCTGGGTGCTCAGTACTCCGGGTGCTGGGTGCTCAGTGCTCGGGGTGCTCCGAGCTCAGTACTCCGGGTGATGGGTGCTCAGTTCTCGGGGTGATCGGTGCTCAGTACTCAGAGTGCTGGGTGCTCAGTGCTCGGAGTGCTCGGTGCTGAGTACATTGGGTGCTCACTACTCAGGGTGCTGGGTGCTCAGTGCTCAGTGTGCTGGGTGCTCAGTGCTCAGGGTGCTGGGTGCTCAGTGCTCAGGGTGCTGGGTGCTCAGTATTCAGGGTGCTGGGTGCTCAGTGCTCGGGGTGCTGGGTGCTCAGTGCTCAGGGTGCTGGGTGCTCAGTACTCAGGGTGCTGGGTGCTCAGTACTCGGGGTGCTGGGCGCTCAGTACTCAGGGTGCTGGGTGCTCAGTGCTCAGGGTGCTGGGTGCTCAGTACTCGGGTGCTGCGTGCTCAGTGCTCAGGGTGCTGGGTGCTCAGTGCTCGGGGTGCTGGGTGCTCAGTGCTCAGTATTCAGGGTGCTGGGTGCTCAGTGCTCGTTGTGCTGGGTGCTCAGTGCTCAGTACTCAGGGTGCTGGGTGTTCAGTGCTCAGGGTGCTGTGTGCTCAGTGCTCAGGGTGCTGGGTGCTCAGTGCTCAGGGTGCTGGGTACTCAGTGCTCAGGGTGCTGGGTGCTCAGTACTCAGGGTGCTGGGTGCTCATTACTCAGGGTGCTGGGTGCTCAGTGCTCGGGTGCTGGGTGCTCAGTGCTCGCTGTGCTGGGTGCTCAGTGCTCGAGGTGCTCAGTACTCAGGGTGCTGTGTGTTCAGTGCTCAGGGTGCTGGGTGCTCAGTACTCAGGGTGCTCGGTGCTTAGTACTCAGGGTGCTGGGTGCTCAGTACTCCGGGTGCTGGGTTCTCAGTGCTCAGGGTTCTCGGTGCTCAGTGCTCAAGGTGCTGGGTGCTCAGTACTCATGGTGCTCATTGCTCAGGGTGCTGGGTGCTCAGTGCTCAGGGTGCTCGGTGCTCGGGGCACTGGGTGCTCAGTGCTCAGGGTGCTCAGAGCTCAGTACTCAGGGTGCTGGGTGCTCCGTGCTCGGGGGGCTCGGTGCTCAGTACTCAGGGTGCTGGGTGCTCAGTGCTCGGGGTGCTCGGTGCTCAGTACGTTGGGTGCTCACTACTCAGGGTGCTGGGTGCTCAGTGCTCAGGGTGCTGGGTGCTCGGTGCTCAGGGTGCTGGGTGCTCAGTACTCAGGGTGCTGGGTGCTCAGTGCTCAGGGTGCTGGGTACTCAGTGCTCAGGGTGCTGGGTGCTCAGTACTCAGGGTGCTCAGTGCTCATTAATCGGGGTGCTGGGTGTTCAGTGCTCGGGGTGCTGGGTGCTCAGTGCTCAGTACTCAGGGTTCTGGGTGCTCAGTGCTCAGGGTGCTGGTTGCTCAGTGCTCAGGGTGCTGGGTGCTCAGTGCTCAGGGTGCTGGGTACTCAGTGCTCAAGGTGCTGGGTGCTCAGTACTCAGGGTGCTCATTGCTCAGGGTGCTGGGTGCTCAGTGCTCATGGTGCTCGGTGCTCGGGGCACTGGGTGCTCAGTGCTCAGGGTGCTCAGAGCTCAGTACTCAGGGTGCTGGGTGCTCAGTGCTCGGGGTGCTCGGTGCTCAGTACTCAGGGTGCTGGGTGCTCAGTGCTCGGGGTGCTCGGTGCTCAGTACGTTGGGTGCTCACTACTCAGGGTGCTGTGTGCTCAGTGCTCAGGGTGCTGGGTTCTCGGTGCTCAGGGTGCTGGGTGCTCAGTACTCAGGGTGCTGGGTGCTCAGTGCTCAGGGTGCTGGGTACTCAGTGCTCAGGGTGCTGGGTGCTCAGTACTCAGGGTGCTGGGTGCTCAGTGCTCAGTACTCAGGGTGCTGGGTGCTCAGTGCTCAGGGTGCTGGGTGCTCAGTGCTCAGGGTGCTAGGTGCTCAGTGCTCAGGGTGCTGGGTACTCAGTGCTCAGGGTGCTGGGTGCTCAGTACTCAGGGTGCTCAGTGCTCAGTACTCGGGGTGCTGGGTGCTCAGTGCTCAGGGTGCTCAGTGCTCAGTACTCGGGGTGCTGTGTGCTCAGTGCTCAGGGTGCTCAGTGCTCAGTGCTCAGGGTGCTGGGTGCTCAGTGCTCGGGGCGCTGGGTGCTAAGTGCTCAGGGTGCTGGGTGCTCAGTACTCAGGGTGCTGGGTGCTCAGTACTCGGGGTGCTGGGCGCTCAGTACTCAGGGTGCTGGGTGCTCAGTACTCAGGGGGCTGGGTGCTCAGTACTCGGGTGCTGGGTGCTCAGTGCTCAGGGTGCTGGGTGCTCAGTGCTCAGTACTCAGGGTGCTTTGTGCTCAGTGCTCGTTGTGCTGGGTGCTCAGTGCTCAGTACTCAGGGTGCTGGGTGCTCAGTGCTCAGGGTGCTGTGTGCTCAGTGCTCAGGGTGCTGGGTGCTCAGTGCTCAGGGTGCTGGGTACTCAGTGCTCAGGGTGCTGGGTGCTCAGTACTCAGGGTGCTGGGTGCTCATTACTCAGGGTGCTGGGTGCTCAGTGCTCGGGTGCTGGGTGCTCAGTGCTCGCGGTGCTGGGTGCTCAGTGCTCGGGGGAGCTCGGTGCTCAGTACTCAGGGTTGCTGGGTGCTCAGTGCTCGAGGTGCTCAATACTCAGGGTGCTGTGTATTCAGTGCTCAGGGGTGCTGGGTGCTCAGTACTCAGGGTGCTCGGTGCTTAGTACTCAGGGTGCTGGGTGCTCAGTACTCAGGGTCCTGGGTGCTCAGTACTCGGGTGCTGGGTGCCTCAGTGCTCAGGGTGCTGGGTGCTCAGTGCTCGGGGTGCTGGGGTGCTCAGTGCTCAGTACTCAGGGGTGCTGGGTGTTCAGTGCTCGGGGTGCTGGGTGCTTAGTGCTCAGTACTCAGGGTGTTGGGTGCTCAGTGCTCAGGTGCTGGGTGCTCAGTGCTCAGGGTGCTGGGTGCTCAGTACTCAGGGTGCTCAGGGCTCAGTACTCGGGGTGCTGGGTGCTCAGTGCTCAGGGTGCTCAGTGCTCAGTGCTCAGGGTTGCCGGGGTGCTCAGTGCTCGGGGCGCTGGGTGCTCAGTGCTCGGGGTGCTGGGTGCTCAGTTACTCAGGGTGCTTGGTGCTCAGTGCTCTGGGGTGCTCAGTGCTCAGTACTCAGTGCTCAGGGTACTCAGTGCTCAGTGCTCAGGGTGCTGGGTGTTCAGTACTCAGGGTGCTGGGTGCTCAGTACTCAGGGTGCTGGGTGCTCAGTGCTCAGGGTGCTGGGGTGCTCAGTGCTCGGGGTGCTCAGTACTCAGGGTGTTGTGTGTTCAGTGCTCAGGGTACTGGGTGCTCAGTACTCAGGGTGATCGGTGCTTAGTACTCAGGGTGCTGGGTGCTCAGTACTCCGGGTGCTGGGTGCTCAGTTGCTCGGGGTGCTCCGAGCTCAGTACTCAGGGTGATGGGTGCTCAGTTCTCGGGGGTGATCGGTGCTCAGTACTCAGAGTGCTGGGTGCTCAGTGCTCGGAGTGCTCGGTGCTGAGTACATTGGGTGCTCACTACTCAGGGTGCTGGGTGCTCAGTGCTCAGTGTGCTGGGTGCTCAGTGCTCAGGGTGCTGGGTGCTCAGTGCTCAGGGTGCTTGGTGCTCAGTATTCAGGGTGCTGGGTGCTCAGTGCTCGGGGTGCTGGGTGCTCAGTGCTCAGCGTGCTGGGGTGCTCAGTACTCAGGGTGCTGGGTGCTCAGTACTCGGGGTGCTGGGCGCTCAGTACTCAGGGTTCTGGGTTGCTCCAGTACTCAGGGTGCTGGGGTGCTCAGTACTCGGGTGCTGGGTGCTCAGTGCTCAGGGTGCTGGGTGCTCAGTGCTCGGGGTGCTGGGTGCTCAGTGCTCAGTACTCAGGGTGCTGGGTGCTCAGTGCTCGTTGTGCTGGGTGCTCAGTGCTCAGTACTCAGGGTGCTGGGTGTTCAGTGCTCAGGGTGCTGTGGTGCTCAGTGCTTAGGGTGCTGGGTGCTCAGTGCTCAGGGTGCTGGGTACTCAGTGCTCAGGGTGCTGGGTGCTCAGTACTCAGGGTGCTGGGTGCTCATTACTCAGGGTGCTGGGTGCTCAGTGCTCGGGTGCTGGGTGCTCAGTGCTCGCGGTGCTGGGTGCTCAGTGCTCGAGGTGCTCAGTACTCAGGGTGCTGTGTGTTCATTGCTCAGGGTGCTGGGTGCTCAGTACTCAGGGTGCTCGGTGCTTAGTACTCAGGGTGCTGGGTGCTCAGTACTCCGGGTGCTGGGTGCTCAGTGCTCAGGGTTCTCGGTGCTCAGTGCTCAAGGTGCTGGGTGCTCAGTACTCATGGTGCTCATTGCTCAGGGTGCTGGGTGCTCAGTGCTCAGGGTGCTCGGTGCTCGGGGCACTGGGTGCTCAGTGCTCAGGGTGCTCAGAGCTCAGTACTCAGGGTGCTGGGTGCTCCGTGCTCGGGGTGCTCGGTGCTCAGTACGTTGGGTGCTCACTACTCAGGGTGCTGGGTGCTCAGTGCTCAGGGTGCTGGGTGCTCGGTGCTCAGGGTGCTGGGTGCTCAGTACTCAGGGTGCTGGGTGCTCAGTGCTCAGGGTGCTGGGTACTCAGTGCTCAGGGTGCTGGGTGCTCAGTACTCAGGGTGCTCAGTGCTCAGTACTCGGGGTGCTGGGTGTTCAGTGCTCGGGGTGCTGGGTGCTCAGTGCTCAGTACTCAGGGTTCTGGGTGCTCAGTGCTCAGGGTGCTGGGTGCTCAGTGCTCAGGGTGCTGGGTGCTCAGTGCTCAGGGTGCTGGGTACTCAGTGCTCAAGGTGCTGGGTGCTCAGTACTCAGGGTGCTCATTGCTCAGGGTGCTGTGTGCTCAGTGCTCAGGGTGCTCGGTGCTCGGGGCACTGGGTGCTCAGTGCTCAGGGTGCTCAGAGCTCAGTACTCAGGGTGCTGGGTGCTCAGTGCTCGGGGTGCTCGGTGCTCAGTACTCAGGGTGCTGGGTGCTCAGTGCTCGGGGTGCTCGGTGCTCAGTACGTTGGGTGCTCACTACTCAGGGTGCTGGGTGCTCAGTGCTCAGGGTGCTGGGGTCTCGGTGCTCAGGGTGCTGGGTGCTCAGTACTCAGGGTGCTGGGTGCTCAGTGCTCAGGGTGCTGGGTACTCAGTGCTCAGGGTGCTGGGTGCTCAGTACTCAGGGTGCTGGGTGCTCAGTGCTCAGTACTCAGGGTGCTGGGTGCTCAGTGCTCAGGGTGCTGGGTGCTCAGTGCTCAGGGTGCTAGGTGCTCAGTGCTCAGGGTGCTGGGTACTCAGTGCTCAGGGTGCTGGGTGCTCAGTACTCAGGGTGCTCAGTGCTCAGTACTCGGGGTGCTGGGTGCTCAGTGCTCAGGGTGCTCAGTGCTCAGTACTCGGGGTGCTGTGTGCTCAGTGCTCAGGGTGCTCAGTGCTCAGTGCTCAGGGTGCTGGGTGCTCAGTGCTCGGGGCGCTGGGTGCTCAGTGCTCAGGGTGCTGGGTGCTCAGTACTCAGGGTGCTGGGTGCTCAGTACTCGGGGTGCTGGGCGCTCAGTACTCAGGGTGCTGGGTGCTCAGTACTCAGGGTGCTGGGTGCTCAGTACTCGGGTGCTGGGTGCTCAGTGCTCAGGGTGCTGGGTGCTCAGTGCTCGGGGTGCTGGGTGCTCAGTGCTCAGTACTCAGGGTGCTTTGTGCTCAGTACTCGTTGTGCTGGGTGCTCAGTGCTCAGTACTCAGGGTGCTGGGTGTTCAGTGCTCAGGGTGCTGTGTGCTCAGTGCTCAGGGTGCTGGGTGCTCAGTGCTCAGGGTGCTGGGTACTCAGTGCTCAGGGTGCTGGGTGCTCAGTACTCAGGGTGCTGGGTGCTCATTACTCAGGGTGCTGGGTGCTCAGTGCTCGGGTGCTGGGTGCTCAGTGCTCGCGGTGCTGGGTGCTCAGTGCTCGGGGAGCTCGGTGCTCAGTACTCAGGGTGCTGGGTGCTCAGTGCTCGAGGTGCTCAATACTCAGGGTGCTGTGTGTTCAGTGCTCAGGGTGTTGGGTGCTCAGTACTCAGGGTGCTCGGTGCTTAGTACTCAGGGTGCTGGGTGCTCAGTACTCCGGGTGCTGGGTGCTCAGTGCTCGGGGTTCTCGGTGCTCAGTGCTCAAGGTGCTGGGTGCTCAGTACTCAGGGTGCTCATTGCTCAGGGTGCTGGGTGCTCAGTGCTCAGGGTGCTCGGTGCTCGGGGCACTGGGTGCTCAGTGCTCAGGGTGCTCAGAGCTCAGTACTCAGGGTGCTGGGTGCTCAGTGCTCGGGGTGCTCGGTGCTCAGTACTCAGGGTGCTGGGTGCTCAGTACTCAGGGTCCTGGGTGCTCAGTACTCGGGTGCTGGGTGCTCAGTGCTCAGGGTGCTGGGTGCTCAGTGCTCGGGGTGC
>NW_024543720.1:0-37829 GCF_018167655.1 Microtus oregoni
AGTGAGCACCCAACGTACTGAGCACCGAGAACCCCGAGCACTGAGCACCCAGCAGCCGGAGCACTGAGCACCCAGCGCCCCGAGCACCGAGCACCCTGAGCACTGAGCACCCAGCACCCTGACTACTGAGCACCCAGCACCCTGAGCACTAAGCACCCAGCACCCCAAGTACTGAGCACCCAGCACCCTGAGTACTGAGCACCCTGCGCCCCGAGCACTGAGCACCCAGCACCCTGAGCACTGAGCACCCAGCACCCTGAGTTCTGAGCACCCAGCACCCTGAGTACTGAACACCCAGCACCCTGAGCACTGAGCACTGAGCACCCTGAGCACTGAGTACTGAGCACTGAGCACCTTGAGCACTGAGCACCCAGCACCCCGAGTATTGAGCACACAGCACCCCGAGCACAGAGCACCCAGCGCCCCGAGCACTGAGCACCCAGCACCCCGAGCGCTGAGCACTGAGCACCCAGCACCCCGAGTACTGAGCAATGAGCACCCTGAGCACTGAGCACCCAGCACCCCGAGTACTGAGCACTGAGCACCCTGAGTACTGAGCACCCAGCACATTGAGCACTGAGTACCCAGCACCCTGAGCACTGAGCACCCAGCACCCTGAGTACTGAGCACCCAGCACCCTGAGTACTGATCACTGAGCACCCAGCACCCCGAGCACTGAGCACCCAGCACCCTGAGTACTGAGCACTGAGCACCCAGCACCCCGAGCACTGAGCACCCAGCACCCTGAGCACTGAGCACCCAGCACCCGAGTACTGAGCACCCAGCACCCTGAGTACTGAGCACCCAGCACCCTGAGTACTGAGCACCCAGCACCCCGAGTACTGAGCACCCAGCACCCTGAGTACTGAGCACCCAGCACCCTGAGCACAGAGCACCCAGCACCCCGAGCACTGAGCACCCAGCACCCTGAGTACTGAGCACCCAGCACCCTGAGCACTGAGCACCCAGCACCCTGAGCACTGAGCACCCAGCACCCTGAGCACTGAGCACCCAGCACCCTGAGTAGTGAGCACCCAACGTACTGAGCACCGAGCACCCCGAGCACTGAGCACCCAGCACCCTGAGTACTGAGCACCGAGCACCCTGAGCACTGAGCACCCAGCACCCTGAGTACTGAGCTCCGAGCACCCCGAGCACTGAGCACCCAGCGCCCCGAGCACCGAGCACCCTGAGCACTGAGCACCCAGCACCCTGAGTACTGAGCACCCTGAACAATGAGCAATGAGCACCCTGAGTACTGAGCACCCAGCACCTTGAGCACTGAGCACTCAGCACCCGGAGTACTGAGCACCCAGCACCCTGAGTACTGAGCACCCAGCACCCCGAGTACTGAGCACCCAGCACCCTGAGTACTGAGCACCCAGCACCCTGAGCACTGAGCACCCAGCACCCCAAGCACTGAGCACCCAGCACCCTGAGTACTGAGCACGCAGCACCCTGAGTACTGAGCACCCAGCACCCCGAGTACTGAGCACCCAGCATCCTTAGTACTGAGCACCCAGCACCCTGAGCACTGAGCACCCAGCACCCCGAGCACTGAGCACCCAGCACCCTGAGTACTGAGCACCCAGCACCCTGAGCACTGAGCACCCAGCACCCTGAGCACTGAGCACACAGCACCCTAAGCACTGAGCACCCAGCACCCTGAGTAGTGAGCACCCAACGTACTGAGCACCGAGCAGCCCGAGCACTGAGCACCCAGCACCCTGAGTACTGAGCACCGAGCACCCTGAGCACTGAGCACCCAGCACCCTGAGTACTGAGCTCCGAGCACCCCGAGCACTGAGCACCCAGCGCCCCGAGCACCGAGCACCCTGAGCACTGAGCACCCAGCACCCTGAGTACTGAGCACCCTGAACAATGAGCAATGAGCACCCTGAGTACTGAGCACCCAGCACCTTGAGCACTGAGCACTCAGCACCCTGAGCACTGAGCACCCAGCACCCTGAGCACTGAGCAAACAGCACCCTGAGCACTGAGCACCCAGCACCCTGAGTAGTGAGCACCCAACGTACTGAGCACCGAGCACCCCGAGCACTTTGCACCCAGCGCCCTGAGTACTGAGCACCGAGCACCCTGAGCACTGAGCACTCAGCACCCGGAGTACTGAGCACCCAGCACCCTGAGTACTAAGCACCGAGCACCCTGAGTACTGAGCACCCAGCACCCTGAGCACTGAACACACAGCACCCTGAGTACTGAGCACCTCGAGCACTGAGCACCCAGCACCCTGAGTACTGAGCACCGAGCACCCCGAGCACTGATCACCCAGCACCGCGAGCACTGAGCACATAGCACCCCGAGCACTGAGCACCCAGCACCCTGAGTACTGAGCACCCAGCACCCTGAGTACTGAGCACCCAGCACCCTGAGCACTGAGTACCCAGCACCCTGAGCACTGAGCACCCAGCACCCTGAGCACTGAGCACACAGCACCCTGAGCACTGAGCACCCAGCACCCTGAGTACTGAGCACTGAGCACCCAGCAACCCGAGCACTGAGCACCCAGCACCCTGAGTACTGAGCACCTAGCACCCCGAGCACTGAGCACCCTGAGCACTGAGCACCGAGCACCCTGAGTACTGAGCACTGAGAACCCAGCACCCCGAGCACTAAGCACCCAGCACCCTGAGTACTGAGCTCCGAGCACCCCGAGCACTGAGCACCCTGAGCACTGAGCACCGAGCACCCTGAGCACTGAGCACCCAGAACCCTGAGTACTGAGCACCCAGCACCCTGAGCAATGAGCACCCTGAGTACTGAGCACCCAGCACCCTCAGCACTAAACACACAGCACCCTGAGTACTGAGCACCTCGAGCACTGAGCACCCAGTACCCTGAGTACTGAGCACCGAGCACCCCGAGCACTGAGCACCCAGCGCCGCGAGCACTGAGCACATAGCACCCCGAGCACTGAGCACCCAGCACCCTGAGTACTGAGCACCCAGCACCCTGAGTACTGAGCACCCAGCACCCTGAGCACTGAGTACCCAGCACCCTGAGCACAGAGCACCCAGCACCCTGAGCACTGAGCACACAGCACCCTGAGCACTGAGCACCCAGCACCCTGAGTACTGAGCACTGAGCACCCAGCACCCCGAGCACTGAGCACCCAGCACCCTGAGTACTGAGCACCGAGCACCTCGAGCACTGAGCACCCAGCACCCTGAGTACTGAGCTCCGAGCACCCCGAGCACCGAGCACCCTGAGCACTGAGCACCCAGCACCCTGAGTACTGAGCTCCGAGCACCCCGAGCACTGAGCACCCAGCGCCCCGAGCACCGAGCACCCTGAGCACTGAGCACCCAGCACCCTGAGTACTGAGCACCCTGAACAATGAGCAATGAGCACCCTGAGTACTGAGCACCCAGCACCTTGAGCACTGAGCACTCAGCACCCGGAGTACTGAGCACCCAGCACCCTGAGTACTGAGCACCCAGCACCCCGAGTACTGAGCACCCAGCACCCTGAGTACTGAGCACCCAGCACCCTGAGCACTGAGCACCCAGCACCCCGAGCACTGAGCACCCAGCACCCTGAGTACTGAGCACGCAGCACCCTGAGTACTGAGCACCCAGCACCCCGAGTACTGAGCACCCAGCATCCTTAGTACTGAGCACCCAGCACCCTGAGCACTGAGCACCCAGCACCCCGAGCACTGAGCACCCAGCACCCTGAGTACTGAGCACCCAGCACCCTGAGCACTGAGCACCCAGCACCCTGAGCACTGAGCACCCAGCACCCTAAGCACTGAGCACCCAGCACCCTGAGTAGTGAGCACCCAACGTACTGAGCACCGAGCAGCCCGAGCACTGAGCACCCAGCACCCTGAGTACTGAGCACCGAGCACCCTGAGCACTGAGCACCCAGCACCCTGAGTACTGAGCTCCGAGCACCCCGAGCACTGAGCACCCAGCGCCCCGAGCACCGAGCACCCTGAGCACTGAGCACCCAGCACCCTGAGTACTGAGCACCCTGAACAATGAGCAATGAGCACCCTGAGTACTGAGCACCCAGCACCTTGAGCACTGAGCACTCAGCACCCTGAGCACTGAGCACCCAGCACCCTGAGCACTGAGCAAACAGCACCCTGAGCACTGAGCACCCAGCACCCTGAGTAGTGAGCACCCAACGTACTGAGCACCGAGCACCCCGAGCACTGAGCACCCAGCGCCCTGAGTACTGAGCACCGAGCACCCTGAGCACTGAGCACTCAGCACCCGAGCACTGAGCACACAGCACCCTGAGTAGTGAGCACCCAACGTACTGAGCACCGAGAACCCCGAGCACTGAGCACCCAGCACCCCGAGCACTAAGCACCCAGCGCCCCGAGCACCGAGCACCCTGAGCACTGAGCACCCAGCACCCCGAGCGCTGAGCACTGAGCACCCAGCACCCCGAGTACTGAGCACTGAGCACCCTGAGTACTGAGCACCCAGCACATTGAGCACTGAGTACCCAGCACCCTGATCACTGAGCACCCAGCACCCTGAGCACTGAGCATCCAGCACCCTGAGTACTGATCACTGAGCACCCAGCACCCCGAGCACTGAGCACCCAGCACTCTGAGCACTGAGCACCCAGCACCCTAGTACTGAGCACCCAGCACCCTGAGTACTGAGCACCCAGCACCCTGAGTACTGAGCACCCAGCACCCCGAGTACTGAGCACCCAGCACCCTGAGTACTGAGCACCCAGCACCCTGAGCACTGAGCACCCAGCACCCTGAGTACTGAGCACCCAGCGCCCCGAGCACTGAGCACCCAGCACCCCGAGCGCTGAGCACTGAGCACCCAGCACCCCGAGTACTGAGCACTGAGCACCCTGAGTACTGAGCACCCAGCACATTGAGCACTGAGTACCCAGCACCCTGATCACTGAGCACCCAGCACCCTGAGCACTGAGCATCCAGCACCCTGAGTACTGATCACTGAGCACCCAGCACCCCGAGCACTGAGCACCCAGCACTCTGAGCACTGAGCACCCAGCACCCGAGTACTGAGCACCCAGCACCCTGAGTACTGAGCACCCAGCACCCTGAGTACTGAGCACCCAGCACCCCGAGTACTGAGCACCCAGCACCCTGAGTACTGAGCACCCAGCACCCTGAGCACTGAGCACCCAGCACCCCGAGCACTGAGCACCCAGCACCCTGAGTACTGTGCACCCAGCACCCTGAGCACTGAGCACCCAGCACCCTGAGCACTGAGCACCCAGCACCCTGAGCAATGAGCACCCAGCACCCTGAGTAGTGAGCACCCAACGTACTGAGCACCGAGCACCCCGAGCACTGAGCACCCAGCACCCTGAGTACTGAGCACCGAGCACCCTGAGCACTGAGCACCCAGCACCCTGAGTACTGAGCTCCGAGCACCCCGAGCACTGAGCACCCAGCGCCCCGAGCACCGAGCACCCTGAGCACTGAGCACCCAGCACCCTGAGTACTGAGCACCCTGAACAATGAGCAATGAGCACCCTGAGTACTGAGCACCCAGCACCTTGAGCACTGAGCACTCAGCACCCGGAGTACTGAGCACCCAGCACCCTGAGTACTGAGCACCCAGCACCCCGAGAACTGAGCACCCAGCACCCTGAGTACTGAGCACCCAGCACCCTGAGCACTGAGCACCCAGCACCCCGAGCACTGAGCACCCAGCACCCTGAGTACTGAGCACCCAGCACCCTGAGTACTGAGCACCCAGCACCCCGAGTACTGAGCACCCAGCACCCTGAGTACTGAGCACCCAGCACCATGAGCACTGAGCACCCAGCACCCCGAGCACTGAGCACCCAGCACCCTGAGTACTGAGCACCCAGCACCCTGAGCACTGAGCACCCAGCACCCTGAGCACTGAGCACCCAGCACCCTAAGCACTGAGCACCCAGCACCCTGAGTAGTGAGCACCCAGCACCCTGAGCACTGAGCACCCAGCACCCTGAGTAGTGAGCACCCAACGTACTGAGCACCGAGCACCCCGAGCACTGAGCACCCAGCACCCTGAGTACTGAGCACCCAGCACCCTGAGTACTGAGCACCCAGCACCCTGAGTACTGAGCACCCAGCACCCTGAGTACTGAGTACCCAGCACCCCGAGCACTGAGCACCCAGCACCCCAAGTACTGAGCACCCAGCACCCTGAGCACTGAGCACCCAGCACCCTGAGCACTGAGCACCCAGCACCCTGAGCACTGAGCACCCAGCACCCTGAGTACTGGGCACCCAGCACCCTGAGCACTGAGCACCCAGCACCCTGAGCACTGAGCACCCAGCACCCTGAGCACTGAGCACACAGCACCCTGAGTAGTGAGCACCCAACGTACTGAGCACCGAGCACCCCGAGCACTGAGCACCCAGCACCCTGAGTATTGAGCACCGAGCACCCCGAGCTCTGAGCACACAGCACCCTGAGTAGTGAGCACCCAACGTACTGAGCACCGAGAACCCCGAGCACTGAGCACCCAGCAGCCGGAGCACTGAGCACCCAGCGCCCCGAGCACCGAGCACCCTGAGCACTGAGCACCCAGCACCCTGACTACTGAGCACCCAGCACCCTGAGCACTAAGCACCCAGCACCCCAAGTACTGAGCACCCAGCACCCTGAGTACTGAGCACCCAGCGCCCCGAGCACTGAGCACCCAGCACCCTGAGCACTGAGCACCCAGCACCCTGAGTTCTGAGCACCCAGCACCCTGAGTACTGAACACCCAGCACCCTGAGCACTGAGCACTGAGCACCCTGAGCACTGAGTACTGAGCACTGAGCACCTTGAGCACTGAGCACCCAGCACCCCGAGTATTGAGCACACAGCACCCCGAGCACAGAGCACCCAGCGCCCCGAGCACTGAGCACCCAGCACCCCGAGCGCTGAGCACTGAGCACCCAGCACCCCGAGTACTGAGCAATGAGCACCCTGAGCACTGAGCACCCAGCACCCCGAGTACTGAGCACTGAGCACCCTGAGTACTGAGCACCCAGCACATTGAGCACTGAGTACCCAGCACCCTGAGCACTGAGCACCCAGCACCCTGAGTACTGAGCACCCAGCACCCTGAGTACTGATCACTGAGCACCCAGCACCCCGAGCACTGAGCACACAGCACCCTAAGCACTGAGCACCCAGCACCCTGAGTAGTGAGCACCCAACGTACTGAGCACCGAGCAGCCCGAGCACTGAGCACCCAGCACCCTGAGTACTGAGCACCGAGCACCCTGAGCACTGAGCACCCAGCACCCTGAGTACTGAGCTCCGAGCACCCCGAGCACTGAGCACCCAGCGCCCCGAGCACCGAGCACCCTGAGCACTGAGCACCCAGCACCCTGAGTACTGAGCACCCTGAACAATGAGCAATGAGCACCCTGAGTACTGAGCACCCAGCACCTTGAGCACTGAGCACTCAGCACCCTGAGCACTGAGCACCCAGCACCCTGAGCACTGAGCAAACAGCACCCTGAGCACTGAGCACCCAGCACCCTGAGTAGTGAGCACCCAACGTACTGAGCACCGAGCACCCCGAGCACTGAGCACCCAGCGCCCTGAGTACTGAGCACCGAGCACCCTGAGCACTGAGCACTCAGCACCCGGAGTACTGAGCACCCAGCACCCTGAGTACTAAGCACCGAGCACCCTGAGTACTGAGCACCCAGCACCCTGAGCACTGAACACACAGCACCCTGAGTACTGAGCACCTCGAGCACTGAGCACCCAGCACCCTGAGTACTGAGCACCGAGCACCCCGAGCACTGATCACCCAGCACCGCGAGCACTGAGCACATAGCACCCCGAGCACTGAGCACCCAGCACCCTGAGTACTGAGCACCCAGCACCCTGAGTACTGAGCACCCAGCACCCTGAGCACTGAGTACCCAGCACCCTGAGCACTGAGCACACAGCACCCTGAGCACTGAGCACCCAGCACCCTGAGTACTGAGCACTGAGCACCCAGCAACCCGAGCACTGAGCACCCAGCACCCTGAGTACTGAGCACCTAGCACCCCGAGCACTGAGCACCCTGAGCACTGAGCACCGAGCACCCTGAGTACTGAGCACTGAGAACCCAGCACCCCGAGCACTAAGCACCCAGCACCCTGAGTACTGAGCTCCGAGCACCCCGAGCACTGAGCACCCTGAGCACTGAGCACCGAGCACCCTGAGCACTGAGCACCCAGAACCCTGAGTACTGAGCACCCAGCACCCTGAGCAATGAGCACCCTGAGTACTGAGCACCCAGCACCCTCAGCACTAAACACACAGCACCCTGAGTACTGAGCACCTCGAGCACTGAGCACCCAGTACCCTGAGTACTGAGCACCGAGCACCCCGAGCACTGAGCACCCAGCGCCGCGAGCACTGAGCACATAGCACCCCGAGCACTGAGCACCCAGCACCCTGAGTACTGAGCACCCAGCACCCTGAGTACTGAGCACCCAGCACCCTGAGCACTGAGTACCCAGCACCCTGAGCACAGAGCACCCAGCACCCTGAGCACTGAGCACACAGCACCCTGAGCACTGAGCACCCAGCACCCTGAGTACTGAGCACTGAGCACCCAGCACCCCGAGCACTGAGCACCCAGCACCCTGAGTACTGAGCACCGAGCACCTCGAGCACTGAGCACCCAGCACCCTGAGTACTGAGCTCCGAGCACCCCGAGCACCGAGCACCCTGAGCACTGAGCACCCAGCACCCTGAGTACTGAGCTCCGAGCACCCCGAGCACTGAGCACCCAGCGCCCCGAGCACCGAGCACCCTGAGCACTGAGCACCCAGCACCCTGAGTACTGAGCACCCTGAACAATGAGCAATGAGCACCCTGAGTACTGAGCACCCAGCACCTTGAGCACTGAGCACTCAGCACCCGGAGTACTGAGCACCCAGCACCCTGAGTACTGAGCACCCAGCACCCCGAGTACTGAGCACCCAGCACCCTGAGTACTGAGCACCCAGCACCCTGAGCACTGAGCACCCAGCACCCCGAGCACTGAGCACCCAGCACCCTGAGTACTGAGCACGCAGCACCCTGAGTACTGAGCACCCAGCACCCCGAGTACTGAGCACCCAGCATCCTTAGTACTGAGCACCCAGCACCCTGAGCACTGAGCACCCAGCACCCCGAGCACTGAGCACCCAGCACCCTGAGTACTGAGCACCCAGCGCCCTGAGCACTGAGCACCCAGCACCCTGAGCACTGAGCACCCAGCACCCTAAGCACTGAGCACCCAGCACCCTGAGTAGTGAGCACCCAACGTACTGAGCACCGAGCAGCCCGAGCACTGAGCACCCAGCACCCTGAGTACTGAGCACCGAGCACCCTGAGCACTGAGCACCCAGCACCCTGAGTACTGAGCTCCGAGCACCCCGAGCACTGAGCACCCAGCGCCCCGAGCACCGAGCACCCTGAGCACTGAGCACCCAGCACCCTGAGTACTGAGCACCCTGAACAATGAGCAATGAGCACCCTGAGTACTGAGCACCCAGCACCTTGAGCACTGAGCACTCAGCACCCTGAGCACTGAGCACCCAGCACCCTGAGCACTGAGCAAACAGCACCCTGAGCACTGAGCACCCAGCACCCTGAGTAGTGAGCACCCAACGTACTGAGCACCGAGCACCCCGAGCACTGAGCACCCAGCGCCCTGAGTACTGAGCACCGAGCACCCTGAGCACTGAGCACTCAGCACCCGAGCACTGAGCACACAGCACCCTGAGTAGTGAGCACCCAACGTACTGAGCACCGAGAACCCCGAGCACTGAGCACCCAGCACCCCGAGCACTAAGCACCCAGCGCCCCGAGCACCGAGCACCCTGAGCACTGAGCACCCAGCACCCCGAGCGCTGAGCACTGAGCACCCAGCACCCCGAGTACTGAGCACTGAGCACCCTGAGTACTGAGCACCCAGCACATCGAGCACTGAGTACCCAGCACCCTGATCACTGAGCACCCAGCACCCTGAGCACTGAGCATCCAGCACCCTGAGTACTGATCACTGAGCACCCAGCACCCCGAGCACTGAGCACCCAGCACTCTGAGCACTGAGCACCCAGCACCCTAGTACTGAGCACCCAGCACCCTGAGTACTGAGCACCCAGCACCCTGAGTACTGAGCACCCAGCACCCCGAGTACTGAGCACCCAGCACCCTGAGTACTGAGCACCCAGCACCCTGAGCACTGAGCACCCAGCACCCTGAGTACTGAGCACCCAGCGCCCCGAGCACTGAGCACCCAGCACCCCGAGCGCTGAGCACTGAGCACCCAGCACCCCGAGTACTGAGCACTGAGCACCCTGAGTACTGAGCACCCAGCACATTGAGCACTGAGTACCCAGCACCCTTATCACTGAGCACCCAGCACCCTGAGCACTGAGCATCCAGCACCCTGAGTACTGATCACTGAGCACCCAGCACCCCGAGCACTGAGCACCCAGCACTCTGAGCACTGAGCACCCAGCACCCGAGTACTGAGCACCCAGCACCCTGAGTACTGAGCACCCAGCACCCTGAGTACTGAGCACCCAGCACCCCGAGTACTGAGCACCCAGCACCCTGAGTACTGAGCACCCAGCACCCTGAGCACTGAGCACCCAGCACCCCGAGCACTGAGCACCCAGCACCCTGAGTACTGTGCACCCAGCACCCTGAGCACTGAGCACCCAGCACCCTGAGCACTGAGCACCCAGCACCCTGAGCAATGAGCACCCAGCACCCTGAGTAGTGAGCACCCAACGTACTGAGCACCGAGCACCCCGAGCACTGAGCACCCAGCACCCTGAGTACTGAGCACCGAGCACCCTGAGCACTGAGCACCCAGCACCCTGAGTACTGAGCTCCGAGCACCCCGAGCACTGAGCACCCAGCGCCCCGAGCACCGAGCACCCTGAGCACTGAGCACCCAGCACCCTGAGTACTGAGCACCCTGAACAATGAGCAATGAGCACCCTGAGTACTGAGCACCCAGCACCTTGAGCACTGAGCACTCAGCACCCGGAGTACTGAGCACCCAGCACCCTGAGTACTGAGCACCCAGCACCCCGAGAACTGAGCACCCAGCACCCTGAGTACTGAGCACCCAGCACCCTGAGCACTGAGCACCCAGCACCCCGAGCACTGAGCACCCAGCACCCTGAGTACTGAGCACCCAGCACCCTGAGTACTGAGCACCCAGCACCCCGAGTACTGAGCACCCAGCACCCTGAGTACTGAGCACCCAGCACCATGAGCACTGAGCACCCAGCACCCCGAGCACTGAGCACCCAGCACCCTGAGAACTGAGCACCCAGCACCCTGAGCACTGAGCACCCAGCACCCTGAGCACTGAGCACCCAGCACCCTAAGCACTGAGCACCCAGCACCCTGAGTAGTGAGCACCCAGCACCCTGAGCACTGAGCACCCAGCACCCTGAGTAGTGAGCACCCAACGTACTGAGCACCGAGCACCCCGAGCACTGAGCACCCAGCACCCTGAGTACTGAGCACCCAGCACCCTGAGTACTGAGCACCCAGCACCCTGAGTACTGAGCACCCAGCACCCTGAGTACTGAGTACCCAGCACCCCGAGCACTGAGCACCCAGCACCCCAAGTACTGAGCACCCAGCACCCTGAGCACTGAGCACCCAGCACCCTGAGCACTGAGCACCCAGCACCCTGAGCACTGAGCACCCAGCACCCTGAGTACTGAGCACCCAGCACCCTGAGCACTGAGCACCCAGCACCCTGAGCACTGAGCACCCAGCACCCTGAGCACTGAGCACACAGCACCCTGAGTAGTGAGCACCCAACGTACTGAGCACCGAGCACCCCGAGCACTGAGCACCCAGCACCCTGAGTATTGAGCACCGAGCACCCCGAGCTCTGAGCACACAGCACCCTGAGTAGTGAGCACCCAACGTACTGAGCACCGAGAACCCCGAGCACTGAGCACCCAGCAGCCGGAGCACTGAGCACCCAGCGCCCCGAGCACCGAGCACCCTGAGCACTGAGCACCCAGCACCCTGACTACTGAGCACCCAGCACCCTGAGCACTAAGCACCCAGCACCCCAAGTACTGAGCACCCAGCACCCTGAGTACTGAGCACCCAGCGCCCCGAGCACTGAGCACCCAGCACCCTGAGCACTGAGCACCCAGCACCCTGAGTTCTGAGCACCCAGCACCCTGAGTACTGAACACCCAGCACCCTGAGCACTGAGCACTGAGCACCCTGAGCACTGAGTACTGAGCACTGAGCACCTTGAGCACTGAGCACCCAGCACCCCGAGTATTGAGCACACAGCACCCCGAGCACAGAGCACCCAGCGCCCCGAGCACTGAGCACCCAGCACCCCGAGCGCTGAGCACTGAGCACCCAGCACCCCGAGTACTGAGCAATGAGCACCCTGAGCACTGAGCACCCAGCACCCCGAGTACTGAGCACTGAGCACCCTGAGTACTGAGCACCCAGCACATTGAGCACTGAGTACCCAGCACCCTGAGCACTGAGCACCCAGCACCCTGAGTACTGAGCACCCAGCACCCTGAGTACTGATCACTGAGCACCCAGCACCCCGAGCACTGAGCACCCAGCACCCTGAGTACTGAGCACTGAGCACCCAGCACCCCGAGCACTGAGCACCCAGCACCCTGAGCACTGAGCACCCAGCACCCGAGTACTGAGCACCCAGCACCCTGAGTACTGAGCACCCAGCACCCTGAGTACTGAGCACCCAGCACCCCGAGTACTGAGCACCCAGCACCCTGAGTACTGAGCACCCAGCACCCTGAGCACAGAGCACCCAGCACCCCGAGCACTGAGCACCCAGCACCCTGAGTACTGAGCACCCAGCACCCTGAGCACTGAGCACCCAGCACCCTGAGCACTGAGCACCCAGCACCCTGAGCACTGAGCACCCAGCACCCTGAGTAGTGAGCACCCAACGTACTGAGCACCGAGCACCCCGAGCACTGAGCACCCAGCACCCTGAGTACTGAGCACCGAGCACCCTGAGCACTGAGCACCCAGCACCCTGAGTACTGAGCTCCGAGCACCCCGAGCACTGAGCACCCAGCGCCCCGAGCACCGAGCACCCTGAGCACTGAGCACCCAGCACCCTGAGTACTGAGCACCCTGAACAATGAGCAATGAGCACCCTGAGTACTGAGCACCCAGCACCTTGAGCACTGAGCACTCAGCACCCGGAGTACTGAGCACCCAGCACCCTGAGTACTGAGCACCCAGCACCCCGAGTACTGAGCACCCAGCACCCTGAGTACTGAGCACCCAGCACCCTGAGCACTGAGCACCCAGCACCCCGAGCACTGAGCACCCAGCACCCTGAGTACTGAGCACGCAGCACCCTGAGTACTGAGCACCCAGCACCCCGAGTACTGAGCACCCAGCATCCTTAGTACTGAGCACCCAGCACCCTGAGCACTGAGCACCCAGCACCCCGAGCACTGAGCACCCAGCACCCTGAGTACTGAGCACCCAGCACCCTGAGCACTGAGCACCGAGCATCCTGAGCACTGAGCACCCAGCACCCTAAGCACTGAGCACCCAGGACCCTGAGTAGTGAGCACCCAACGTACTGAGCACCGAGCAGCCCGAGCACTGAGCACCCAGCACCCTGAGTACTGAGCACCGAGCACCCTGAGCACTGAGCACCCAGCACCCTGAGTACTGAGCTCCGAGCACCCCGAGCACTGAGCACCCAGCGCCCCGAGCACCGAGCACCCTGAGCACTGAGCACCCAGCACCCTGAGTACTGAGCACCCAGCACCCCGAGTACTGAGCACCCAGCACCCTGAGTACTAAGCACCGAGCACCCTGAGTACTGAGCACCCAGCACCCTGAGCACTGAACACACAGCACCCTGAGTACTGAGCACCTCGAGCACTGAGCACCCAGCACCCTGAGTACTGAGCACCGAGCACCCCGAGCACTGATCACCCAGCACCGCGAGCACTGAGCACATAGCACCCCGAGCACTGAGCACCCAGCACCCTGAGTACTGAGCACCCAGCACCCTGAGTACTGAGCACCCAGCACCCTGAGCACTGAGTACCCAGCACCCTGAGCACTGAGCACCCAGCACCCTGAGCACTGAGCACACAACACCCTGAGCACTGAGCACCCAGCACCCTGAGTACTGAGCACTGAGCACCCAGCAACCCGAGCACTGAGCACCCAGCACCCTGAGTACTGAGCACCTAGCACCCCGAGCACTGAGCACCCTGAGCACTGAGCACCGAGCACCCTGAGTACTGAGCACTGAGAACCCAGCACCCCGAGCACTAAGCACCCAGCACCCTGAGTACTGAGCTCCGAGCACCCCGAGCACTGAGCACCCTGAGCACTGAGCACCGAGCACCCTGAGCACTGAGCACCCAGAACCCTGAGTACTGAGCACCCAGCACCCTGAGCAATGAGCACCCTGAGTACTGAGCACCCAGCACCCTCAGCACTAAACACACAGCACCCTGAGTACTGAGCACCTCGAGCACTGAGCACCCAGTACCCTGAGTACTGAGCACCGAGCACCCCGAGCACTGAGCACCCAGCGCCGCGAGCACTGAGCACATAGCACCCCGAGCACTGAGCACCCAGCACCCTGAGTACTGAGCACCCAGCACCCTGAGTACTGAGCACCCAGCACCCTGAGCACTGAGTACCCAGCACCCTGAGCACAGAGCACCCAGCACCCTGAGCACTGAGCACACAGCACCCTGAGCACTGAGCACCCAGCACCCTGAGAACTGAGCACTGAGCACCCAGCACCCCGAGCACTGAGCACCCAGCACCCTGAGTACTGAGCACCGAGCACCTCGAGCACTGAGCACCCAGCACCCTGAGTACTGAGCTCCGAGCACCCCGAGCACTGAGCACCCTGAGCACTGAGCACCGAGCACCCTGAGTACTGAGCACCCAGCACCTTGAGCACTGAGCACCGAGCACCCCGAGCACTGAGCACCCAGCACCCGGAGTACTGAGCACCAAGCACCCTGAGTACTAAGCACCGAGCACCCTGAGTACTGAGCACCCAGCACCCTGAGCACTGAACACACAGCACCCTGAGTACTGAGCACCTCGAGCACTGAGCACCCAGCACCCTTAGTACTGAGAACCGAGCACCCCGAGCACTGAGCACCCAGCACCGCGAGCACTGAGCACCCAGCACCCCGAGCACTGAGCACCCAGCACCCTGAGTACTGAGCACTGAGCACCACGAGTACTGAGCACCCAGCACCCTGATCACTGAGCACCCAACACACTGAGTACTGAGCACCCAACACCCCAAGCACTGAGCACCCTGAGTACTGAGCACCCAGCACCCCAAGCACTGAGCACCCTGAGTATTGAGCACCCAGCACCCTGAGTACTGAGCAGCCAGCACCCTGAGTACTGAGCACCCAGCACCCTGAGTACTGAGCACCCAGCACCCCGAGCACTGAGCACCCAGCACCCTGAGTATTGAGCACCCAGCACCCTGAGCACTGAGCACCCTGAGTACTGAGCACTGAGCACCCTGAGCACTGAGCACCCAGCACCCTGAGGACTGAGCACCCAGCACCCTGAGCACTGAGCACCCTGAGTACTGAGCACTGAGCACCCTGAGTACTGATCACTGAGCACCCTGAGTACTGAGCAACCAGCACCCTGAGTACTGAGCACCCAGCACCCTGAGCACTGAGCACCGAGCACCCTGAGCACTGAGCACCCAGCACCCTGAGCACTGAGCACCCAACACCCTGAGTAGTGAGCACCCAACGTACTGAGCACCGAGCACCCCGAGCACTGAGCACCCAGCACCCTGAGTACTGAGCACCCAGCACCCCGAGCACTGAGCACCCAGCACCCTGAGCACTGAGCACCCAGCACCCTGAGCACTGATCACCCAGCACCCTGAGCAGTGAGCACCCAGCACCCTGAGTACTGAGCACCCAGCACCCTGAGTACTGAGTACTCAGCACCCTGAGTACTGAGCACCGAGCACCCCGAGCACTGAGCACCCAGCACCCTGAGTACTGAGCACCCAGCACCCTGAGTACTGAGCACTCAGCACCCTGAGTACTGAGCACCCAGCTCCCTGAGCACTGAGCACCCAGAACCCAAAGCACTGAGCACCCAGCACCCTCAGTACTGAGCACCCAGCACCCCGAGCACTGAGCACCCAGCACCCTGAGTACTGAGCACCCTGAGTACTGAGCACCGATCACCCTGAGCACTGAGCTCCCAGCACCCTGAGTACTGAGCACCCAGCAACCTGAGGACTGAGCACCCAGCACCCTGAGTACTGAGCACCCAGCACCCTGAGCACTGAGCACCCAGCACCCTGAGTACTGAGCACCCAGCACCCTGAACACTGAGCACCCAGCACCCCGAGATTGAGCACCCAGCACCCCGAGTACTGAGCACCGAGCACCCTGAGCACTGAGTACCCAGCACCCTGAGTACTGAGCACCCAGCACCCTGAGCACTGAGCACCGAGCACCCCGATTACTGAGCACCCAGCACCCTGAGCACTGAGCACCCAGCACCCTGAGTACTGAGCAGGCAGCACCCTGAGTACTGAACACCCAGCACCCTGAGCAATGACCACTGAGCACCCTGATCACTGAGTACTGAGCACCGAGCACCCAGCACCCCGAGCACTGAGCACCCAGCACCCTGAGCACTGAGCACCCAGCACCCTGAGCACTGAGCACCCAGCACCCGAGTACTGAGCACCCAGCACCCTGAGTACTGAGCACCCAGCACCCTGAGCACTGAGCACCCAGCTCCCTGAGCACTGAGCACCCAGAACCCAAAGCACTGAGCACCCAGCACCCCGAGCACTGAGCACCCAGCACCCTGAGCACTGAGCACCCAGCTCCCTGAGCACTGAGCACCCAGAACCCAAAGCACTGAGCACCCAGCACCCTCAGTACTGAGCACCCAGCACCCCGAGCACTGAGCACCCAGCACCCTGAGTACTGAGCACCCTGAGTACTGAGCACCGATCACCCTGAGCACTGAGCTCCCAGCACCCTGAGTACTGAGCACCCAGCAACCTGAGGACTGAGCACCCAGCACCCTGAGAACTGAGCACCCAGCACCCCGAGCACTGAGCACCAGGCACCCCAAGTACTGAGCACCCAGCACCCTGAACACTGAGCACCCAGCACCCTGAGCACTGAGCACCCAACACCCTGAGCACTGAGCACCCAACACCCTGAGTACTGAGCACCCAGCACCCTGAGCACTGAGCACCCAGCACCCTGAGCACTGAGCACCCAGCACCCTGAACACTGAGCACACAGCACCCTGAGTAGTGAGCACCCAACGTACTGAGCACCGAGCACCCCGAGCACTGAGCACCCAGCACCCTGAGTACTGAGCACCGAGCACCCCGAGCACTGAGCACACAGCACCCTGAGTAGTGAGCACCCAACGTACTGAGCACCGAGAACCCCGAGCACTGAGCACCCAGCACCCCGAGCACTGAGCACCCAGCGCTCCGAGCACCGAGCACCCTGAGCACTGAGCACCCAGCACCCTGACTACTGAGCACCCAGCACCCTGAGCACTGAGCACCCAGCACCCCAAGCACTGAGCACCCAGCACCCTGAGTACTGAGCACCCAGCGCCCCGAGCACTGAGCACCCAGCACCCTGAGCACTGAGCACCCAGCACCCTGAGTACTGAGCACCCAGCACCCTGAGTACTGAACACCCAGCACCCTGAGCACTGAGCACTGAGCACCCTGAGCACTGAGTACTGAGCACTGAGCACCCTGAGCACTGAGCACCCAGCACCCCGAGTACTGAGCACCCAGCACCCCGAGCACTGAGCACCCAGCGCCCCGAGCACTGAGCACCCAGCACCCCGAGCGCTGAGCACTGATCACCCAGCACCCCGAGTACTGAGAAGTGAGCACCCTGAGCACTGAGCACCCAGCACCCTGAGCACTGAGCATCCAGCACCCTGAGTACTGATCACTGAGCACCCAGCACCCCGAGCACTGAGCACCCAGCATCCTGAGTACTGAGCACTGAGCACCCAGCACCCCGAGCACTGAGCACCCAGCACCCTGAGCACTGAGCACCCAGCACCCGAGTACTGAGCACCCAGCACCCTGAGTACTGAGCACCCAGCACCCCGAGTACTGAGCACCCAGCACCCCGAGGACTGAGCACCCAGCACCCTGAGTACTGAGCACCCAGCACCCTGAGCACTGAGCACCCAGCACCCCGAGCACTGAGCACCCAGCACCCTGAGTACTGAGCACCCAGCACCCTGAGCACTGAGCACCCAGCACGCTGAGCACTGAGCACCCAGCACCCTGAGCACTGAGCACCCAGCACCCTGAGTAGTGAGCACCCAACGTACTGAGCACCGAGCACCCCGAGCACTGAGCACCCAGCACCCTGAGTACTGAGCACCGAGCACCCTGAGCACTGAGCACCCAGCACCCTGAGTACTGAGCTCCGAGCACCCCGAGCACTGAGCACCCAGCGCTCCGAGCACCGAGCACCCTGAGCACTGAGCACCCAGCACCCTGAGTAATGAGCACCCTGAACAATGTGCAATGAGCACCCTGAGTACTGAGCACCCAGCACCTTGAGCACTGAGCACTCAGCACCCGGAGTACTGAGCACCCAGCACCCTGAGTACTAAGCACCGAGCACCCTGAGTACTGAGCACCCAGCACCCTGAGCACTGAACACACAGCACCCTGAGTACTGAGCACCTCGAGCACTGAGCACCCAGCACCCTGAGTACTGAGCACCGAGCACCCTGAGCACTGATCACCCAGCACCGCGAGCACTGAGCACATAGCACCCCGAGCACTGAGCACCCAGCACCCTGAGTACTGAGCACCCAGCACCCTGAGTACTGAGCACCCAGCACCCTGAGCACTGAGTACCCAGCACCCTGAGCACTGAGCACCCAGCACCCTGAGCACTGAGCACACAGCACCCTGAGCACTGAGCACCCAGCACCCTGAGTACTGAGCACTGAGCACCCAGCACCCCGAGCACTGAGCACCCAGCACCCTGAGTACTGAGCACCGAGCACCCTGAACACTGAGCACCCTGAGCACTGAGCACTGAGCACCCTGAGTACTGAGCACTGAGCACCCAGCACCCCGAGCACTGAGCACCCAGCACCCTGAGTACTGAGCTCCGAGCACCCCGAGCACTGAGCACCCTGAGCACTGAGCACCGAGCACCCTGAGCACTGAGCACCCAGAACCCTGAGTACTGAGCACCCAGCACCCAGAGCAATGAGCCCCCTGAGTACTGAGCACATAGCACCCTGAGCACTGAACACACAGCACCCTGAGTACTGAGCACCTCGAGCACTGAGCACCCAGTACCCTGAGTACTGAGCACCGAGCACCCCGAGCACTGAGCACCCAGCGCCGCGAGCACTGAGCACATAGCACCCCGAGCACTGAGCACCCAGCACCCTGAGTACTGAGCACCCAGCACCCTGAGTACTGAGCACCCAGCACCCTGAGCACTGAGTACCCAGCACCCTGAGCACAGAGCACCCAGCACCCTGAGCACTGAGCACACAGCACCCTGAGCACTGAGCACCCAGCACCCTGAGTACTGAGCACTGAGCACCCAGCACCCCGAGCACTGAGCACCCAGCACCCTGAGTACTGAGCACCGAGCACCCCGAGCACTGAGCACCCAGCACCCTGAGTACTGAGCTCCGAGCACCCCGAGCACTGAGCACCCTGAGCACTGAGCACCGAGCACCCTGAGTACTGAGCACGGAGCACCTTGAGCACTGAGCACCGAGCACCCCGAGCACTGAGCACCCAGCACCCGGAGTACTGAGCACCCAGCACCCTGAGTACTAAGCACCGAGCACCCTGAGTACTGAGCACCCAGCACCCTGAGCACTGAACACACAGCACCCTGAGTACTGAGCACCTCGAGCACTGAGCACCCAGCACCCTGAGTACTGAGAACCGAGCAGCCCGAGCACTGAGCACCCAGCACCGCGAGCACTGAGCACCCAGCACCCTGAGTACTGAGCACTGAGCACCACGAGTACTGAGCACCCAGCACCCTGATCACTGAGCACCCAACACACTGAGTACTGAGCACCCAACACCCCAAGCACTGAGCACCCTGAGTACTGAGCACCCAGCACCCCAAGCACTGAGCACCCTGAGTATTGAGCACCCAGCACCCTGAGTACTGAGCAGCCAGCACCCTGAGTACTGAGCACCCAGCACCCTGAGTACTGAGCACCCAGCACCCCGAGCACTGAGCACCCAGCACCCTGAGTATTGAGCACCCAGCACCCTGAGCACTGAGCACCGAGCACCCTGAGCACTGAGCACCCAGCACCCTGAGGACTGAGCACCCAGCACCCTGAGCACTGAGCACCCTGAGTACGGAGCACTGAGCACCCTGAGTACTGAGCACTGAGCACCCTGAGTACTGAGCAACCAGCACCCTGAGTACTGAGCACCCAGCACCCTGAGCACTGAGCACCGAGCACCCTGAGCACTGAGCACCCAGCACCCTGAGCACTGAGCACCCAACACCCTGAGTAGTGAGCACCCAACGTACTGAGCACCGAGCACCCCGAGCACTGAGCACCCAGCACCCTGAGTACTGAGCACCCAGCACCCCGAGCACTGAGCACCCAGCACCCTGAGCACTGAGCACCCAGCACCCTGAGCACTGATCACCCAGCACCCTGAGCACTGAGCACCCAGCACCCTGACTACTGAGCACCCAGCACCCTGAGTACTGAGCACTCAGCACCCTGAGTACTGAGCACCGAGCACCCCGAGCACTGAGCACCCAGCACCCTGAGCACTGAGCACCCTGGGGACTGAGCACCCAGCACCCTGAGCACTGAGCACCCAGGTCCCTGAGCACTGAGCACCCAGAACCCAAAGCACTGAGCACCCAGCAACCTCAGTACTGAGCGCCCAGCACCCCGAGCACTGAGCACCCAGCACCCTGAGTACTGAGCACCCTGAGTACTGAGCACCGATCACCCTGAGCACTGAGCTCCCAGCACCCTGAGTACTGAGCACCCAGCACCCTGAGGACTGAGCACCCAGCACCCTGAGTACTGAGCACCCAACACCCTGAGCACTGAGCACCCAGCACCCTGAGTACTGAGCACCCAGCACCCTGAACACTGAGCACCCAGCACCCCGAGAATGAGCACCCAGCACCCCGAGTACTGAGCACCGAGCACCCTGAGCACTGAGTACCCAGCACCCTGAGTACTGAGCACCCAGCACCCTGAGCACTGAGCACCGAGCACCCCGAGTACTGAGCACCCAGCACCCTGACCACTAAGAACCCAGCACCCTGAGTACTGAGCACGCAGCACCCTGAGTACTGAACACCCAGCACCCTGAGCACTGACCACTGAGCACCCTGATCACTGAGTACTGAGCACCGAGCACCCCGAGAACTGAGCACCCAGCACCCTGAGCACTGAGCACCCAACACCCTGAGTAGTGAGCACCCAACGTACTGAGCACCGAGCACCCCGAGCACTGAGCACCCAGCACCCTGAGTACTGAGCACACAGCACCCCGAGCACTGAGCACCCAGCACCCTGAGCACTGAGCACCCAGCAGCCTGAGCACTGATCACCCAGCACCCTGAGCACTGAGCACCCAGCACCCTGACTACTGAGCACCCAGCACCCTGAGTACTGAGCACTCAGCACCCTGAGTACTGAGCACCCAGCACCCCGAGCACTGAGCACCCAGCACCCTGAGCACTGAGCACCCTGGGGACTGAGCACCCAGCACCCTGAGCACTGAGCACCCAGGTCCCTGAGCACTGAGCACCCAGAACCCAAAGCACTGAGCACACAGCACCCTCAGTACTGAGCACCCAGCACCCCGAGCACTGAGCACCCAGCACCCTGAGTACTGAGCACCCTGAGTACTGAGCACCGATCACCCTGAGCACTGAGCTCCCAGCACCCTGAGTACTGAGCACCCAGCACCCTGAGGACTGAGCACCCAGCACCCTGAGTACTGAGCACCCAACACCCTGAGCACTGAGCACCCAGCACTCTGAGTACTGAGCACCCAGCACCCTGAACACTGAGCACCCAGCACCCCGAGAATGAGCACCCAGCACCCCGAGTACTGAGCACCGAGCACCCTGAGCACTGAGTAACCAGCACCCTGAGTACTGAGCACCCAGCACCCTGAGCACTGAGCACCGAGCACCCCGAGTACTGAGCACCCAGCACCCTGACCACTAAGAACCCAGCACCCTGAGTACTGAGCACGCAGCACCCTGAGTACTGAACACCCAGCACCCTGAGCACTGACCACTGAGCACCCTGATCACTGAGTACTGAGCACCGAGCACCCCGAGAATTGAGCACCCAGCACCCGGAGTACTGAGCACCCAGCACCCTGAGTACTGAGCACCCAGCACCCCGAGCACTGAGCACCCAGCACCCTGAGTACTGAGCACTGAGCACCCAGCACCCCGAGCACTGAGCACCCAGCACCCTGAGCACTGAGCACCCAGCACCCGAGTACTGAGCACCCAGCACCCTGAGTACTGAGCACCCAGCACCCTGAGTACTGAGCACCCAGCACCCCGAGTACTGAGCACCCAGCACCCTGAGTACTGAGCACCCAGCACCCTGAGCACTGAGCACCCAGCACCCCGAGCGCTGAGCACCCAGCACCCTGAGTACTGAGCACCCAGCACCCTGAGCACTGAGCACCCAGCACCCTGAGCACTGAGCACCCAGCACCCTGAGCACTGAGCACCCAGCACCCTGAGCACTGAGCACCCAGCACCCTTAGTACTGAGCACCGAGCACCCTGAGCACTGAGCACCCAGCACCCTGAGTACTGAGCTCCGAGCACCCCGAGCACTGAGCACCCAGCGCCCCGAGCACCGAGCACCCTGTGCACTGAGCACCCAGCACCCTGAGTACTGAGCACCCTGCACAATGAGCAATGAGCACCCTGAGTACTGAGCACCCAGCACCTTGAGCACTGAGCACCCAGCACCCGGAGTACTGAGCACCCAGGACACTGAGTACTAAGCACCGAGCACCCTGAGTACTGAGCACCCAGCACCCTGAGCACTGAACACACAGCACCCTGAGTACTGAGCACCTCGAGCACTGAGCACCCTGCACCCTGAGTACTGAGCACCGAGCACCCAGAGCACTGAGCACCCAGCACCGCGAGCACTGAGCACATAGGACACCGAGCACTGAGCACCCAGCACCCTGAGTACTGAGCACCCAGCACCCTGAGCACTGAGCACTGAGCACCCACCAGCCTGAGCACTGAGCACTGAGTACCCAGCACCCTGAGCACTGAGCACCCAGCACCCTAAGCACTGAGTACCCAGCACCCTGAGCACTGAGCACCCAGCACCCTGAGCACTGAGCACACAGCACCCTGAGCACTGAGCACCTAGCACCCTGAGGACTGAGCACTGAGCACCCAGCACCCTGAGCACTGAGCACCCAGCACCCTGAGTACTGAGCACCGAGCACCCCGAGCACTGAGCACCCAGAACCCTGAGTACTGAGCTACGAGCACCCTGAGCACTGAGCACCCTGAGCACTGAGCACCGAGCACCCTGAACACTGAGTACCCAGCACCCTGAGCAATGTGCACCCAGCACCCTGAGCACTGAGCACCCAGCACCCTGAGCACTGAGCACCCAGCACCCTGAGTACTGAGCACTGAGCACCCAGCACCCCGAGCACTGAGCACCCAGCACCCCGAGTACTGAGCACTGAGCACGCTGAGTACTGAGCACCCAGCACCCTGAGCACTGAGTACCCAGCACCCTGAGCACTGAGCACCCATCACCCTGAGCACTGAGCACCCAGGACCCTGAGCACTGAGCACCCAGCACCCTGAGTACTGAGCACTGAGCACCCAGCCCTCCGAGCACTGAGCACCCAGCACCCTGAGTACTGAGCACTGAGCACCCAGCACCCCGAGCACTGAGTACCCAGCACCCTGAGCACTGAGCACCCAGCACCCGAGTACTGAGCACACAGCATCCTGAGTACTGAGCACCCAGCACCCTGAGTACTGAGCACCCAGCACTCCGAGTCCTGAGCACGAAGCACCCTGAGTACTGAGCACCCAGCACCCTGAGCACTGAGCACCCAGCACCCCGAGCACTGAGCACCCAGCACCCTGAGTACTGAGCACCCAGCACCCTGAGCACTGAGCACCCAGCACCCTGAGCACTGAGCACCCAGCACCCTGAGCACTGAGCACTGAGCACCCTGATCACTGAGTACTGAGCACCGAGCACCCCGAGAACTGAGCACCCAGCACCCTGAGTACTGAGCACCCAGCACCCCAAGCACTGAGCACCCTGAGTATTGAGCACCCAGAACCCTGAGTACTGAGCAGCCAGCACCCTGAGTACTGAGCAAACAGCACCCTGAGTACTGAGCACCCAGCACCCCGAGCACTGAGCACCCAGCACCCTGAGGACTGAGCACCCAGCACCATGAGCACTGAGCACACTGAGTACTGAGCACTGAGCACCCTGAGTACTGAACACTGAGCACCCTGAGTACTGAGCAACCAGCACCCTGAGTACTGAGCACCCAGCACCCTGAGCACTGAGCACCGAGCACCCTGAGCACTGAGCACCCAGCACCCTGATCACTGAGCACCCAGCACCCAGAGTAGTGAGCACCCAACGTACTGAGCACCGAGCACCCCGAGCACTGAGCACCCAGCACCTTGAGTACTGAGCACCCAGCACCCCGAGCACTGAGCACCCAGCACCCTGAGCACTGAGCACCCAGCACCCTGAGCACTGATCACCCAGCACCCTGAGCTCTGAGCACCCAGCACCCTGAGGACTGAGCACCCAGCACCCTGAGTACTGAGCACTCAGCACCCTGAGTACTAAGCACCGAGCACCGCGAGCACTGAGCACCCAGCACCCTGAGCACAGAGCACCCTGAGGACTGAGCACCCAGCACCCCAAGCACTGAGCACCCTGAGTATTGAGCACCCAGCACACTGAGTACTGAGCAGCCAGCACCCTGAGTACTGAGCACCCAGCACCCTGAGTACTGAGCACCCAGCACACTGAGTACTGAGCACCCAACACCCCAAGCACTGAGCACCCTGAGTACTGAGCACCCAGCACCCCAAGCACTGAGCACCCTGAGTATTGAGCACCCAGCACCCTGAGTACTGAGCAGCCAGCACCCTGAGTACTGAGCACCCAGCACCCTGAGTACTGAGCACCCAGCACCCCGAGCACTGAGCACCCAGCACACTGAGTATTGAGCACCCAGCACCCTGAGCACTGAGCACCGAGCACCCTGAGCACTGAGCACCCAGCACCCTGAGGACTGAGCACCCAGCACCCTAAGCACTGAGCACCCTGAGTACGGAGCACTGAGTACCCTGAGTACTGAGCACTGAGCACCCTGAGTACTGAGCAACCAGCACCCTGAGTACTGAGCACCCAGCACCCTGAGCACTGAGCACCGAGCACCCTGAGCACTGAGCACCCAGCACCCTGAGCACTGAGCACCCAACACCCTGAGTAGTGAGCACCCAACGTACTGAGCACCGAGCACCCCGAGCACTGAGCACCCAGCACCCTGAGTACTGAGCACCCAGCACCCCGAGCACTGAGCACCCAGCACCCTGAGCACTGAGCACCCAGCACCCTGAGCACTGATCACCCAGCACCCTGAGCACTGAGCACCCAGCACCCTGACTACTGAGCACCCAGCACCCTGAGTACTGAGCACTCAGCACCCTGAGTACTGAGCACCGAGCACCCCGAGCACTGAGCACCCAGCACCCTGAGCACTGAGCACCCTGGGGACTGAGCACCCAGCACCCTGAGCACTGAGCACCCAGGTCCCTGAGCACTGAGCACCCAGAACCCAAAGCACTGAGCACCCAGCACCCTCAGTACTGAGCACCCAGCACCCCGAGCACTGAGCACCCAGCACCCTGAATACTGAGCACCCTGAGTACTGAGCACCGATCACCCTGAGCACTGAGCTCCCAGCACCCTGAGTACTGAGCACCCAGCACCCTGAGGACTGAGCACCCAGCACCCTGAGTACTGAGCACCCAACACCCTGAGCACTGAGCACCCAGCACCCTGAGTACTGAGCACCCAGCACCCTGAACACTGAGCACCCAGCACCCCGAGAATGAGCACCCAGCACCCCGAGTACTGAGCACCGAGCACCCTGAGCACTGAGTACCCAGCACCCTGAGTACTGAGCACCCAGCACCCTGAGCACTGAGCACCGAGCACGCCGAGTACTGAGCACCCAGCACCCTGACCACTAAGAACCCAGCACCCTGAGTACTGAGCACGCAGCACCCTGAGTACTGAACACCCAGCACCCTGAGCACTGACCACTGAGCACCCTGATCACTGAGTACTGAGCACCGAGCACGCCGAGAACTGAGCACCCAGCACACGGAGTACTGAGCACCCAGCACCCTGAGTACTGAGCACCCAGCACCCCGAGCACTGAGCACCCAGCACCCTGAGTACTGAGCACTGAGCACCAAGCACCCCGAGCACTGAGCACCCAGCACCCTGAGCACTGAGCACCCAGCACCCGAGTACTGAGCACCCAGCACCCTGAGTACTGAGCACCCAGGACCCTGAGTACTGAGCACCCAGCACCCCGAGTACTGAGCACCCAGCACCCTGAGTACTGAGCACCCAGCACCCTGAGCACTGAGCACCCAGCACCCCGAGCGCTAAGCACCCAGCACCCTGAGTACTGAGCACCCAGCACCCTGAGCACTGAGCACCCAGCACCCTGAGCACTGAGCACCCAGCACCCTGAGCACTGAGCACCCAGCACCCTGAGCACTGAGCACCCAGCACCCTGAGTAGTGAGCACCCAACGTACTGAGCACCAAGCACCCCGAGCACTGAGCACCCAGCACCCTTAGTACTGAGCACTGAGCACCCAGCACCCTGAGCACTGAGCACCCAGCACCCTGAGTACTGAGCACCGAGCACCCCGAGCACTGAGCACCCAGAACCCTGAGTACTGAGCTACGAGCACCCTGAGCACTGAGCACCCTGAGCACTGAGCACCGTGCACCCTGAACACTGAGTACCCAGCACCCTGAGCAATGTGCACCCAGCACCCTGAGCACTGAGCACCCAGCACCCTGAGCACTGAGCACCCAGCACCCTGAGTACTGAGCACTGAGCACCCAGCACCCCGAGCACTGAGCACCCAGCACCCCGAGTACTGAGCACTGAGCACGCTGAGTACTGAGCACCCAGCACCCTGAGCACTGAGTACCCAGCACCCTGAGCACTGAGCACCCATCACCCTGAGCACTGAGCACCCAGGACCCTGAGCACTGAGCACCCAGCACCCTGAGTACTGAGCACTGAGCACCCAGCCCTCCGAGCACTGAGCACCCAGCACCCTGAGTACTGAGCACTGAGCACCCAGCACCCCGAGCACTGAGTACCCAGCACCCTGAGCACTGAGCACCCAGCACCCGAGTACTGAGCACACAGCATCCTGAGTACTGAGCACCCAGCACCCTGAGTACTGAGCACCCAGCACTCCGAGTCCTGAGCACGAAGCACCCTGAGTACTGAGCACCCAGCACCCTGAGCACTGAGCACCCAGCACCCCGAGCACTGAGCACCCAGCACCCTGAGTACTGAGCACCCAGCACCCTGAGCACTGAGCACCCAGCACCCTGAGCACTGAGCACCCAGCACCCTGAGCACTGAGCACTGAGCACCCTGATCACTGAGTACTGAGCACCGAGCACCCCGAGAACTGAGCACCCAGCACCCTGAGTACTGAGCACCCAGCACCCCAAGCACTGAGCACCCTGAGTATTGAGCACCCAGAACCCTGAGTACTGAGCAGCCAGCACCCTGAGTACTGAGCAAACAGCACCCTGAGTACTGAGCACCCAGCACCCCGAGCACTGAGCACCCAGCACCCTGAGGACTGAGCACCCAGCACCATGAGCACTGAGCACACTGAGTACTGAGCACTGAGCACCCTGAGTACTGAGCACTGAGCACCCTGAGTACTGAGCAACCAGCACCCTGAGTACTGAGCACCCAGCACCCTGAGCACTGAGCACCGAGCACCCTGAGCACTGAGCACCCAGCACCCTGATCACTGAGCACCCAGCACCCAGAGTAGTGAGCACCCAACGTACTGAGCACCGAGCACCCCGAGCACTGAGCACCCAGCACCTTGAGTACTGAGCACCCAGCACCCCGAGCACTGAGCACCCAGCACCCTGAGCACTGAGCACCCAGCACCCTGAGCACTGATCACCCAGCACCCTGAGCTCTGAGCACCCAGCACCCTGAGGACTGAGCACCCAGCACCCTGAGTACTGAGCACTCAGCACCCTGAGTACTAAGCACCGAGCACCGCGAGCACTGAGCACCCAGCACCCTGAGCACAGAGCACCCTGAGGACTGAGCACCCAGCACCCCAAGCACTGAGCACCCTGAGTATTGAGCACCCAGCACACTGAGTACTGAGCAGCCAGCACCCTGAGTACTGAGCACCCAGCACCCTGAGTACTGAGCACCCAGCACACTGAGTACTGAGCACCCAACACCCCAAGCACTGAGCACCCTGAGTACTGAGCACCCAGCACCCCAAGCACTGAGCACCCTGAGTATTGAGCACCCAGCACCCTGAGTACTGAGCAGCCAGCACCCTGAGTACTGAGCACCCAGCACCCTGAGTACTGAGCACCCAGCACCCCGAGCACTGAGCACCCAGCACCCTGAGTATTGAGCACCCAGCACCCTGAGCACTGAGCACCGAGCACCCTGAGCACTGAGCACCCAGCACCCTGAGGACTGAGCACCCAGCACCCTAAGCACTGAGCACCCTGAGTACGGAGCACTGAGTACCCTGAGTACTGAGCACTGAGCACCCTGAGTACTGAGCAACCAGCACCCTGAGTACTGAGCACCCAGCACCCTGAGCACTGAGCACCGAGCACCCTGAGCACTGAGCACCCAGCACCCTGAGCACTGAGCACCCAACACCCTGAGTAGTGAGCACCCAACGTACTGAGCACCGAGCACCCCGAGCACTGAGCACCCAGCACCCTGAGTACTGAGCACCCAGCACCCCGAGCACTGAGCACCCAGCACCCTGAGCACTGAGCACCCAGCACCCTGAGCACTGATCACCCAGCACCCTGAGCAATGAGCACCCAGCACCCTGACTACTGAGCACCCAGCACCCTGAGTACTGAGCACTCAGCACCCTGAGTACTGAGCACCGAGCACCCCGAGCACTGAGCACCCAGCACCCTGAGCACTGAGCACCCTGGGGACTGAGCACCCAGCACCCTGAGCACTGAGCACCCAGGTCCCTGAGCACTGAGCACCCAGAACCCAAAGCACTGAGCACCCAGCACCCTCAGTACTGAGCACCCAGCACCCCGAGCACTGAGCACCCAGCACCCTGAGTACTGAGCACCCTGAGTACTGAGCACCGATCACCCTGAGCACTGAGCTCCCAGCACCCTGAGTACTGAGCACCCAGCACCCTGAGGACTGAGCACCCAGCACCCTGAGTACTGAGCACCCAACACCCTGAGCACTGAGCACCCAGCACCCTGAGTACTGAGCACCCAGCACCCTGAACACTGAGCACCCAGCACCCCGAGAATGAGCACCCAGCACCCCGAGTACTGAGCACCGAGCACCCTGAGCACTGAGTACCCAGCACCCTGAGTACTGAGCACCCAGCACCCTGAGCACTGAGCACCGAGCACGCCGAGTACTGAGCACCCAGCACCCTGACCACTAAGAACCCAGCACCCTGAGTACTGAGCACGCAGCACCCTGAGTACTGAACACCCAGCACCCTGAGCACTGACCACTGAGCACCCTGATCACTGAGTACTGAGCACCGAGCACGCCGAGAACTGAGCACCCAGCACCCGGAGTACTGAGCACCCAGCACCCTGAGTACTGAGCACCCAGCACCCCGAGCACTGAGCACCCAGCACCCTGAGTACTGAGCACTGAGCACCCAGCACCCCTAGCACTGAGCACCCAGCACCCTGAGCACTGAGCACCCAGCACCCGAGTACTGAGCACCCAGCACCCTGAGTACTGAGCACCCAGGACCCTGAGTACTGAGCACCCAGCACCCCGAGCACTGAGCACCCAGCACCCTGAGTATTGAGCACCCAGCACCCTGAGCACTGAGCACCGAGCACCCTGAGCACTGAGCACCCAGCACCCTGAGGACTGAGCACCCAGCACCCTGAGCACTGAGCACCCTGAGTACGGAGCACTGAGCACCCTGAGTACTGAGCACTGAGCACCCTGAGTACTGAGCAACCAGCACCCTGAGTACTGAGCACCCAGCACCCTGAGCACTGAGCACCGAGCACCCTGAGCACTGAGCACCCAGCACCCTGAGCACTGAGCACCCAACACCCTGAGTAGTGAGCACCCAACGTACTGAGCACCGAGCACCCCGAGCACTGAGCACCCAGCACCCTGAGTACTGAGCACCCAGCACCCCGAGCACTGAGCACCCAGCACCCTGAGCACTGAGCACCCAGCACCCTGAGCACTGATCACCCAGCACCCTGAGCACTGAGCACCCAGCACCCTGACTACTGAGCACCCAGCACCCTGAGTACTGAGCACTCAGCACCCTGAGTACTGAGCACCGAGCACCCCGAGCACTGAGCACCCAGCACCCTGAGCACTGAGCACCCTGGGGACTGAGCACCCAGCACCCTGAGCACTGAGCACCCAGGTCCCTGAGCACTGAGCACCCAGAACCCAAAGCACTGAGCACCCAGCAACCTCAGTACTGAGCACCCAGCACCCCGAGCACTGAGCACCCAGCACCCTGAGTACTGAGCACCCTGAGTACTGAGCACCGATCACCCTGAGCACTGAGCTCCCAGCACCCTGAGTACTGAGCACCCAGCACCCTGAGGACTGAGCACCCAGCACCCTGAGTACTGAGCACCCAACACCCTGAGCACTGAGCACCCAGCACCCTGAGTACTGAGCACCCAGCACCCTGAACACTGAGCACCCAGCACCCCGAGAATGAGCACCCAGCACCCCGAGTACTGAGCACCGAGCACCCTGAGCACTGAGTACCCAGCACCCTGAGTACTGAGCACCCAGCACCCTGAGCACTGAGCACCGAGCACCCCGAGTACTGAGCACCCAGCACCCTGACCACTAAGAACCCAGCACCCTGAGTACTGAGCACGCAGCACCCTGAGTACTGAACACCCAGCACCCTGAGCACTGACCACTGAGCACCCTGATCACTGAGTACTGAGCACCGAGCACCCCGAGAACTGAGCACCCAGCACCCTGAGCACTGAGCACCCAACACCCTGAGTAGTGAGCACCCAACGTACTGAGCACCGAGCACCCCGAGCACTGAGCACCCAGCACCCTGAGTACTGAGCACACAGCACCCCGAGCACTGAGCACCCAGCACCCTGAGCACTGAGCACCCAGCAGCCTGAGCACTGATCACCCAGCACCCTGAGCACTGAGCACCCAGCACCCTGACTACTGAGCACCCAGCACCCTGAGTACTGAGCACTCAGCACCCTGAGTACTGAGCACCCAGCACCCCGAGCACTGAGCACCCAGCACCCTGAGCACTGAGCACCCTGGGGACTGAGCACCCAGCACCCTGAGCACTGAGCACCCAGGTCCCTGAGCACTGAGCACCCAGAACCCAAAGCACTGAGCACACAGCACCCTCAATACTGAGCACCCAGCACCCCGAGCACTGAGCACCCAGCACCCTGAGTACTGAGCACCCTGAGTACTGAGCACCGATCACCCTGAGCACTGAGCTCCCAGCACCCTGAGTACTGAGCACCCAGCACCCTGAGGACTGAGCACCCAGCACCCTGAGTACTGAGCACCCAACACCCTGAGCACTGAGCACCCAGCACTCTGAGTACTGAGCACCCAGCACCCTGAACACTGAGCACCCAGCACCCCGAGAATGAGCACCCAGCACCCCGAGTACTGAGCACCGAGCACCCTGAGCACTGAGTAACCAGCACCCTGAGTACTGAGCACCCAGCACCCTGAGCACTGAGCACCGAGCACCCCGAGTACTGAGCACCCAGCACCCTGACCACTAAGAACCCAGCACCCTGAGTACTGAGCACGCAGCACCCTGAGTACTGAACACCCAGCACCCTGAGCACTGACCACTGAGCACCCTGATCACTGAGTACTGAGCACCGAGCACCCCGAGAATTGAGCACCCAGCACCCGGAGTACTGAGCACCCAGCACCCTGAGTACTGAGCACCCAGCACCCCGAGCACTGAGCACCCAGCACCCTGAGTACTGAGCACTGAGCACCCAGCACCCCGAGCACTGAGCACCCAGCACCCTGAGCACTGAGCACCCAGCACCCGAGTACTGAGCACCCAGCACCCTGAGTACTGAGCACCCAGCACCCTGAGTACTGAGCACCCAGCACCCCGAGTACTGAGCACCCAGCACCCTGAGTACTGAGCACCCAGCACCCTGAGCACTGAGCACCCAGCACCCCGAGCGCTGAGCACCCAGCACCCTGAGTACTGAGCACCCAGCACCCTGAGCACTGAGCACCCAGCACCCTGAGCACTGAGCACCCAGCACCCTGAGCACTGAGCACCCAGCACCCTGAGCACTGAGCACCCAGCACCCTTAGTACTGAGCACCGAGCACCCTGAGCACTGAGCACCCAGCACCCTGAGTACTGAGCTCCGAGCACCCCGAGCACTGAGCACCCAGCGCCCCGAGCACCGAGCACCCTGTGCACTGAGCACCCAGCACCCTGAGTACTGAGCACCCTGCACAATGAGCAATGAGCACCCTGAGTACTGAGCACCCAGCACCTTGAGCACTGAGCACCCAGCACCCGGAGTACTGAGCACCCAGGACACTGAGTACTAAGCACCGAGCACCCTGAGTACTGAGCACCCAGCACCCTGAGCACTGAACACACAGCACCCTGAGTACTGAGCACCTCGAGCACTGAGCACCCTGCACCCTGAGTACTGAGCACCGAGCACCCCGAGCACTGAGCACCCAGCACCGCGAGCACTGAGCACATAGGACCCCGAGCACTGAGCACCCAGCACCCTGAGTACTGAGCACCCAGCACCCTGAGCACTGAGCACTGAGCACCCACCAGCCTGAGCACTGAGCACTGAGTACCAAGCACCCTGAGCACTGAGCACCCAGCACCCTAAGCACTGAGTACCCAGCACCCTGAGCACTGAGCACCCAGCACCCTGAGCACTGAGCACACAGCACCCTGAGCACTGAGCACCTAGCACCCTGAGGACTGAGCACTGAGCACCCAGCACCCTGAGCACTGAGCACCCAGCACCCTGAGTACTGAGCACCGAGCACCCCGAGCACTGAGCACCCAGAACCCTGAGTACTGAGCTACGAGCACCCTGAGCACTGAGCACCCTGAGCACTGAGCACCGAGCACCCTGAACACTGAGTACCCAGCACCCTGAGCAATGTGCACCCAGCACCCTGAGCACTGAGCACCCAGCACCCTGAGCACTGAGCACCCAGCACCCTGAGTACTGAGCACTGAGCACCCAGCACCCCGAGCACTGAGCACCCAGCACCCCGAGTACTGAGCACTGAGCACGCTGAGTACTGAGCACCCAGCACCCTGAGCACTGAGTACCCAGCACCCTGAGCACTGAGCACCCATCACCCTGAGCACTGAGCACCCAGGACCCTGAGCACTGAGCACCCAGCACCCTGAGTACTGAGCACTGAGCACCCAGCCCTCCGAGCACTGAGCACCCAGCACCCTGAGTACTGAGCACTGAGCACCCAGCACCCCGAGCACTGAGTACCCAGCACCCTGAGCACTGAGCACCCAGCACCCGAGTACTGAGCACACAGCATCCTGAGTACTGAGCACCCAGCACCCTGAGTACTGAGCACCCAGCACTCCGAGTCCTGAGCACGAAGCACCCTGAGTACTGAGCACCCAGCACCCTGAGCACTGAGCACCCAGCACCCCGAGCACTGAGCACCCAGCACCCTGAGTACTGAGCACCCAGCACCCTGAGCACTGAGCACCCAGCACCCTGAGCACTGAGCACCCAGCACCCTGAGCACTGAGCACTGAGCACCCTGATCACTGAGTACTGAGCACCGAGCACCCCGAGAACTGAGCACCCAGCACCCTGAGTACTGAGCACCCAGCACCCCAAGCACTGAGCACCCTGAGTATTGAGCACCCAGAACCCTGAGTACTGAGCAGCCAGCACCCTGAGTACTGAGCAAACAGCACCCTGAGTACTGAGCACCCAGCACCCCGAGCACTGAGCACCCAGCACCCTGAGGACTGAGCACCCAGCATCATGAGCACTGAGCACACTGAGTACTGAGCACTGAGCACCCTGAGTACTGAGCACTGAGCACCCTGAGTACTGAGCAACCAGCACCCTGAGTACTGAGCACCCAGCACCCTGAGCACTGAGCACCGAGCACCCTGAGCACTGAGCACCCAGCACCCTGATCACTGAGCACCCAGCACCCAGAGTAGTGAGCACCCAACGTACTGAGCACCGAGCACCCCGAGCACTGAGCACCCAGCACCTTGAGTACTGAGCACCCAGCACCCCGAGCACTGAGCACCCAGCACCCTGAGCACTGAGCACCCAGCACCCTGAGCACTGATCACCCAGCACCCTGAGCTCTGAGCACCCAGCACCCTGAGGACTGAGCACCCAGCACCCTGAGTACTGAGCACTCAGCACCCTGAGTACTAAGCACCGAGCACCGCGAGCACTGAGCACCCAGCACCCTGAGCACAGAGCACCCTGAGGACTGAGCACCCAGCACCCCAAGCACTGAGCACCCTGAGTATTGAGCACCCAGCACACTGAGTACTGAGCAGCCAGCACCCTGAGTACTGAGCACCCAGCACCCTGAGTACTGAGCACCCAGCACACTGAGTACTGAGCACCCAACACCCCAAGCACTGAGCACCCTGAGTACTGAGCACCCAGCACCCCAAGCACTGAGCACCCTGAGTATTGAGCACCCAGCACCCTGAGTACTGAGCAGCCAGCACCCTGAGTACTGAGCACCCAGCACCCTGAGTACTGAGCACCCAGCACCCCGAGCACTGAGCACCCAGCACCCTGAGTATTGAGCACCCAGCACCCTGAGCACTGAGCACCGAGCACCCTGAGCACTGAGCACCCAGCACCCTGAGGACTGAGCACCCAGCACCCTAAGCACTGAGCACCCTGAGTACGGAGCACTGAGTACCCTGAGTACTGAGCACTGAGCACCCTGAGTACTGAGCAACCAGCACCCTGAGTACTGAGCACCCAGCACCCTGAGCACTGAGCACCGAGCACCCTGAGCACTGAGCACCCAGCACCCTGAGCACTGAGCACCCAACACCCTGAGTAGTGAGCACCCAACGTACTGAGCACCGAGCACCCCGAGCACTGAGCACCCAGCACCCTGAGTACTGAGCACCCAGCACCCCGAGCACTGAGCACCCAGCACCCTGAGCACTGAGCACCCAGCACCCTGAGCACTGATCACCCAGCACCCTGAGCACTGAGCACCCAGCACCCTGACTACTGAGCACCCAGCACCCTGAGTACTGAGCACTCAGCACCCTGAGTACTGAGCACCGAGCACCCCGAGCACTGAGCACCCAGCACCCTGAGCACTGAGCACCCTGGGGACTGAGCACCCAGCACCCTGAGCACTGAGCACCCAGGTCCCTGAGCACTGAGCACCCAGAACCCAAAGCACTGAGCACCCAGCACCCTCAGTACTGAGCACCCAGCACCCCGAGCACTGAGCACCCAGCACCCTGAGTACTGAGCACCCTGAGTACTGAGCACCGATCACCCTGAGCACTGAGCTCCCAGCACCCTGAGTACTGAGCACCCAGCACCCTGAGGACTGAGCACCCAGCACCCTGAGTACTGAGCACCCAACACCCTGAGCACTGAGCACCCAGCACCCTGAGTACTGAGCACCCAGCACCCTGAACACTGAGCACCCAGCACCCCGAGAATGAGCACCCAGCACCCCGAGTACTGAGCACCGAGCACCCTGAGCACTGAGTACCCAGCACCCTGAGTACTGAGCACCCAGCACCCTGAGCACTGAGCACCGAGCACGCCGAGTACTGAGCACCCAGCACCCTGACCACTAAGAACCCAGCACCCTGAGTACTGAGCACGCAGCACCCTGAGTACTGAACACCCAGCACCCTGAGCACTGACCACTGAGCACCCTGATCACTGAGTACTGAGCACCGAGCACGCCGAGAACTGAGCACCCAGCACCCGGAGTACTGAGCACCCAGCACCCTGAGTACTGAGCACCCAGCACCCCGAGCACTGAGCACCCAGCACCCTGAGTACTGAGCACTGAGCACCCAGCACCCCGAGCACTGAGCACCCAGCACCCTGAGCACTGAGCACCCAGCACCCGAGTACTGAGCACCCAGCACCCTGAGTACTGAGCACCCAGGACCCTGAGTACTGAGCACCCAGCACCCCGAGTACTGAGCACCCAGCACCCTGAGTACTGAGCACCCAGCACCCTGAGCACTGAGCACCCAGCACCCCGAGCGCTAAGCACCCAGCACCCTGAGTACTGAGCACCCAGCACCCTGAGCACTGAGCACCCAGCACCCTGAGCACTGAGCACCCAGCACCCTGAGCACTGAGCACCCAGCACCCTGAGCACTGAGCACCCAGCACCCTGAGTAGTGAGCACCCAACGTACTGAGCACCAAGCACCCCGAGCACTGAGCACCCAGCACCCTTAGTACTGAGCACTGAGCACCCAGCACCCTGAGCACTGAGCACCCAGCACCCTGAGTACTGAGCACCGAGCACCCCGAGCACTGAGCACCCAGAACCCTGAGTACTGAGCTACGAGCACCCTGAGCACTGAGCACCCTGAGCACTGAGCACCGAGCACCCTGAACACTGAGTACCCAGCACCCTGAGCAATGTGCACCCAGCACCCTGAGCACTGAGCACCCAGCACCCTGAGCACTGAGCACCCAGCACCCTGAGTACTGAGCACTGAGCACCCAGCACCCCGAGCACTGAGCACCCAGCACCCCGAGTACTGAGCACTGAGCACGCTGAGTACTGAGCACCCAGCACCCTGAGCACTGAGTACCCAGCACCCTGAGCACTGAGCACCCATCACCCTGAGCACTGAGCACCCAGGACCCTGAGCACTGAGCACCCAGCACCCTGAGTACTGAGCACTGAGCACCCAGCCCTCCGAGCACTGAGCACCCAGCACCCTGAGTACTGAGCACTGAGCACCCAGCACCCCGAGCACTGAGTACCCAGCACCCTGAGCACTGAGCACCCAGCACCCGAGTACTGAGCACACAGCATCCTGAGTACTGAGCACCCAGCACCCTGAGTACTGAGCACCCAGCACTCCGAGTCCTGAGCACGAAGCACCCTGAGTACTGAGCACCCAGCACCCTGAGCACTGAGCACCCAGCACCCCGAGCACTGAGCACCCAGCACCCTGAGTACTGAGCACCCAGCACCCTGAGCACTGAGCACCCAGCACCCTGAGCACTGAGCACCCAGCACCCTGAGCACTGAGCACTGAGCACCCTGATCACTGAGTACTGAGCACCGAGCACCCCGAGAACTGAGCACCCAGCACCCTGAGTACTGAGCACCCAGCACCCCAAGCACTGAGCACCCTGAGTATTGAGCACCCAGAACCCTGAGTACTGAGCAGCCAGCACCCTGAGTACTGAGCAAACAGCACCCTGAGTA
>NW_024543721.1:0-37724 GCF_018167655.1 Microtus oregoni
AGCGCCCCGAGCACTGAGCACCCAGAACCCTGAGCACTGAGCACCCAGCACCCTGAGCACTGAGCACCCAGCACCCCTAGCACTGAGCACCCAGCACCCCGAGCACTGAGCACTGAGCACCCTGAGTACTGAGCACCCAGCACCCTGAGCAATGAGCACCCAGCACCCCGAGCACAGAGCACCCAGCACCCATAGCACTGAGCACTGACCACCCTGAGTACTGAGCACCCAGCACCCCGAGCACTGAGCACCGAGCACCCTGAGCACTGAGCAGCCAGCACCCTGAGTACTAAGCACCCAGCACCCTGAGTACTAAGCACCCAGCACCCTGAGTACTGAGCACACAGCACCCTGAGTACTGAGCACCCAGCAACCTGAGTACTGAGCACCCAGCGTACTGAGCACTGAGCACCCCGAGCACTGAGCACCCAGCACCCTGAGTACTGAGCACCCAGCACCCTGAGCACTGAGCACCCAGCACCCTGAGCACTGAGCACCCAGCACCCTGAGTACTGAGCACCCAGCACCCCGAGCACTGAGTACCCAGCACCCTGAGCACTGAGCACCCAGCACCCTGAGCACTGAGCACCCAGCACCCTGAGCACTGAGCACCCAGCACCCTGAGCACTGAGCACCCAGCACCCTGAGTACTGAGCACTGTGCACCCAGCACCAAGAGCACTGAGCTCCCAGCACCCTGAGTACTGAGCACTGAGCACCCAGCACCCCAAGCACTGAGCACCCAGCACTCTGAGCACTGAGCACCCAGCACCCGAGTACTGAGCACCCAGCACCCTGAGTACTGAGCACCCAGCACCCTGAGTACTGAGCACCCAGCACTCCGAGCACTGAGCACCCGGAGTACTGAGCACCGAAAACCCTGAGTACTGAGCACCCAGCACCCTGAGCACTGAGCAACCAGCACCCTGAGCACTGAGCACCCAGCACCATGAGCACTGAGCACCCAGCACCCTGAGTACTGATCACCGAGCACCCCGAACACTGAGCACCCAGCACCCTGAGCACTGAGCACCCTTAGTACTGAGCACTGAGCACCCTGAGTACTGAGCACCCCGCACCCTGAGCAATGATCACCCTGAGTACTGAGCACCCAGCACCTTGAGCACTGAGCACTGAGCACCCCGAGCACTGAGCACCCAGCACCCGGAGTACTGAGCACCCAGCACCCTGAGTACTAAGCACCGAGCACCCTGAGTACTGAGCACCCAGCACCCTGAGAACTGAACACACAGCACCCTGAGTACTGAGCACCCCGAGCACTGAGCACCCAGCACCCTGAGTACTGAGCACCGAGCACCCCGAGTACTGAGCACCCAGCACCCCGAGCACTGAGCACCCAGCACCCTGAGTACTGAGCACCCAGCACCCTGAGTACTGAGCACTGAGCACCCAGCACCCGGAGTACTGAGCACCCAGCACCCTGAGTACTAAGCACCGAGCACCCTGAGTACTGAGCACCCAGCACCCTGAGCACTGAGCACCCAGCACCCTGAGCACTGAGCACCCAGCACCCTGAGCACTGAGCACCCAGCACCCTGAGTACTGAGCACTGAGCACCCAGCACCCCAAGCACTGAGCCCCCAGCACCCTGAGTACTGAGCACTGAGCACCCAGCACCCCAAGCACTGAGCACCCAGCACCCTGAGCACTGAGCACCCAGCACCCGAGTACTGATCACCCAGCACCCTGAGTACTGAGCACCCAGCACCCTGAGTACTGAGCACACAGCACCCCGAGTACTGAGCACCCAGCACCCTGAGCACTGAGCACCCAGCACCCTGAGCACTGAGCACCCAGCACCCCGAGCACTGCGCACCCAGCACCCTGAGTACTGAGCACCCAGCACCCTGAGCACTGAGCACCCAGCACCCTGAGCACTCAGCACCCAGCACCCTGAGCACTGAGCACCCAGCACCCTGAGTAGTGAGCCCCCCCAACGTACTGAGCACCGAGCACCCCGAGCACTGAGCACCCAGCACCCTGAGTACTGAGCACCGAGCACCCCGAGCACTGAGCACCCAGCACACTGAGTACTGAGCTCCGAGCACCCCGAGCACTGAGTACCCAGCGCCCCGAGCACTGAGCACCCAGAACCCTGAGCACTGAGCACCCAGCACCCTGAGCACTGAGCACCCAGCACCCCGAGCACTGAGCACCCAGCACCCCGAGCACTGAGCACTGAGCACCCTGAGTACTGAGCACGCAGCACCCTGAGAAATGAGCACCCAGCACTCCGAGCACAGAGCACCCAGCACCCAGAGCACTGAGCACTGACTACCCTGAGTACTGAGCACCCCAGCACCCCGAGCACTGAGCACCGAGCACCCTGAGCACTGAGCAGCCAGCACCCTGAGTACTAAGCACCCAGCACCCTAAGTACTAAGCACCCAGCACCCTGAGTACTGAGCACACAGCACCCTGAGTACTGAGCACCGAGCACCCCGAGCACTGAGCACCCAGCACACTGAGTACTGAGCACCCAGCACCCTGAGCACTGAGCACCCAGCACCCTGAGCACTGAGCACCCAGCACCCTGAGTACTGAGCACCCAGCACCCCGAGCACTGAGTACCCAGCACCCTGAGCACTGAGCACCCAGCACACTGAGCACTGAGCACCCAGCACCCTGAGCACTGAGCACCCAGCACCCTGAGCACTGAGCACCCAGCACCCTGAGTACTGAGCACTGTGCACCCAGCACCAAGAGCACTGAGCACCCAGCACCCTGAGTACTGAGCACTGAGCACCCAGCACCCCAAGCACTGAGCACCCAGCACTCTGAGCACTGAGCACCCAGCACCCGAGTACTGATCACCCAGCACCCTGAGTACTGAGCACCCAGCACCCTGAGTACTGAGCACCCAGCACCCCGAGCACTGAGCACCCAGCACCCTGAGCACTGAGCACCCAGCACCCTGAGCACTGAGCACCCATCACCCCGAGCACTGCGCACCCAGCACCCTGAGTACTGAGCACCCAGCACCCTGAGCACTGAGCACCCAGCACCCTGAGCACTCAGCACCCAGCACCCTGAGCACTGAGCACCCAGCACCCTGAGTAGTGAGCACCCAACGTACTGAGCACCGAGCACCCCGAGCACTGAGCACCCAGCACCCTGAGTACTGAGCACCGAGCACCCCGAGCACTGAGCACCCAGCACACTGAGTACTGAGCTCCGAGCACCCCGAGCACTGAGCACCCAGCGCCCCGAGCACTGAGCACCCAGCACCCTGAGCACTGAGCACCCAGCACCCTGAGCACTGAGCACCCAGCACCCTGAGCACTGCGCACCCAGCACCCTGAGTACTGAGCACCCAGCACCCTGAGCACTGAGCACCCAGCACCCTGAGCACTGAGCACCCAGCACCCTGAGCACTGAGCACCCAGCACCCTGATTAGTGAGCACCCAACGTACTGAGGACCGAGCACCCCGAGTACTGAGCACCCAGCACCCCGAGCACTGAGCACCCAGCACCCCGAACACTGAGCACCTAGCACCCTGAGTAATGAGCACCCAGCACCCTGAGTACTGAGCACCCAGCACCCTGAGCACTGAGCACCCAGCACCCTGAGTACTGAGCACCCAACACCCCAAGCACTGAGCACCCTGAGTACTGAGCACCCAGCACCCCAAGCACTGAGCACCCTGAGTACTGAGCACCCAGTACCCTGAGCACTGAACACACAGCACCCTGAGTACTGAGCACCCCGAGCACTGAGCACCCAGCATACTGAGTACTGAGCACCCAGCACCCTGAGTACTGAGCACCCAGCACCCTGAGCACTGAGCACCCAGCACCCTGAGTACTGAGCATCAAGCACCCCGAGCACTGAGCACCCAGCACCCTGAGTACTGAGCACTGAGCACCCAGGACCCCGAGCACTGAGCACCCAGCACCCTGTGTACTGAGCACGGAGTACCCAGCACCCCGAGCACTGTGCACCCAGCATCCTGAGCAATGATCACCCTGAGTACTGAGCACCCAGCACCTTGAGCACTGAGCACCGAGCACCCCGAGCACTGAGCACCCAGCACCCCGAGCACTGAGCACCCAGCACCCTGAGAACTGAGCACCCAGCACCCTGAGTACTGAGCACCCAGCACCCTGAGTACTGAGCACCCAGCACCCTGAGCACTGAGCACCCAGCACCCTGAGCACTGAGCACCCAGAACCCTGAGTACTGAGCACCCAGCACCCCGAGTACTAAGCACCGAGCACCCTGAGCACTGAGCACCCAGCACCCTGAGCACTGAGCACCCAGCACCCTGAGTACTGAGCACCCAGCACCCGAGCACTGAGCACCCAGCACCCTGAGTACTGAGCACCCCGCACCCTGAGCACTGAGCACCGAGCACCCTGAGCACTGAGTACCAGGGCCCCGAGCACTGAGCACCCAGCACCCCGAGCCCTGAGCACCCAGCACCCCGAACACTGAGCACCTAGCACCCTGAGTAATGAGCACCCAGCACCCTGAGTACTGAGCACCCAGCACCCTGAGCACTGAGCACCCAGCACCCTGAGTACTGAGCACCCAACACCCCAAGCACTGAGCACCCTGAGTACTGAGCACCCAGCACCCCAAGCACTGAGCACCCTGAGTACTGAGCACCCAACACCCTGAGTACTGCGCACCCAGCACCCCAAGCACTGAGCACCCTGAGTACTGAGCACCCAGTACCCTGAGCACTGAACACACAGCACCCTGAGTACTGAGCACCCCGAGCACTGAGCACCCAGCATACTGAGAACTGAGCACCCAGCACCCTGAGTACTGAGCACCCAGCACCCTGAGCACTGAGCACCCAGCACCCTGAGTACTGAGCATCAAGCACCCCGAGCACTGAGCACCCTGAGTACTGAGCACCCAGTACCCTGAGCACTGAACACACAGCACCCTGAGTACTGAGCACCCCGAGCACTGAGCACCCAGCATACTGAGTACTGAGCACCCAGCACCCTGAGTACTGAGCACCCAGCACCCTGAGCACTGAGCACCCAGCACCCTGAGTACTGAGCATCAAGCACCCCGAGCACTGAGCACCCAGCACCCTGAGTACTGAGCACTGAGCACCCAGCACCCCGAGCACTGAGCACCCAGCACCCTGTGTACTGAGCACTGAGCACCCAGCACCCTGAGTACTGAGCATCAAGCACCCCAAGCACTGAGCACCCAGCACCCTGAGTACTGAGCACTGAGCACCCAGCACCCCAAGCACTGAGCCCCCAGCACCCTGAGTACTGAGCACTGAGCACCCAGCACCCCAAGCACTGAGCACCCAGCACCCTGAGCACTGAGCACCCAGCACCCGAGTACTGATCACCCAGCACCCTGAGTACTGAGCACCCAGCACCCTGAGTACTGAGCACACAGCACCCCGAGTACTGAGCACCCAGCACCCTGAGCACTGAGCACCCAGCACCCTGAGCACTGAGCACCCAGCACCCCGAGCACTGCGCACCCAGCACACTGAGTACTGATCACCCAGCACCCTGAGCACTGAGCACCCAGCACCCTGAGCACTCAGCACCCAGCACCCTGAGCACTGAGCACCCAGCACCCTGAGTAGTGAGCACCCAACGTACTGAGCACCGAGCACCCCGAGCACTGAGCACCCAGCACCCTGAGTACTGAGCACCGAGCACCCCGAGCACTGAGCACCCAGCACACTGAGTACTGAGCTCCGAGCACCCCGAGCACTGAGTACCCAGCGCCCCGAGCACTGAGCACCCAGAACCCTGAGCACTGAGCACCCAGCACCCTGAGCACTGAGCACCCAGCACCCCGAGCACTGAGCACCCAGCACCCCGAGCACTGAGCACTGAGCACCCTGAGTACTGAGCACCCAGCACCCTGAGAAATGAGCACCCAGCACTCCGAGCACAGAGCACCCAGCAACCAGAGCACTGAGCACTGACCACCCTGAGTACTGAGCACCCAGCACCCCGAGCACTGAGCACCGAGCACCCTGAGCACTGAGCAGCCAGCACCCTGAGTACTAAGCACCCAGCACCCTAAGTACTAAGCACCCAGCACCCTGAGTACTGAGCACACAGCACCCTGAGTACTGAGCACCGAGCACCCCGAGCACTGAGCACCCAGCACACTGAGTACTGAGCACCCAGCACCCTGAGCACTGAGCACCCAGCACCCTGAGCACTGAGCACCCAGCACCCTGAGTACTGAGCACCCAGCACCCCGAGCACTGAGTACCCAGCACCCTGAGCACTGAGCACCCAGCACCCTGAGCACTGAGCACCCAGCACCCTGAGCACTGAGCACCCAGCACCCTGAGCACTGAGCACCCAGCACCCTGAGTACTGAGCACTGTGAACCCAGCACCAAGAGCACTGAGCACCCAGCACCCTGAGTACTGAGCACTGAGCACCCAGCACCCCAAGCACTGAGCACCCAGCACTCTGAGCACTGAGCACCCAGCACCCGAGTACTGATCACCCAGCACCCTGAGTACTGAGCACCCAGCATCCTGAGTACTGAGCACCCAGCACCCCGAACACTGAGCACCCAGCACCCTGAGCACTGAGCACCCAGCACCCTGAGCACTGAGCACCCATCACCCCGAGCACTGCGCACCCAGCACCCTGAGTACTGAGCACCCAGCACCCTGAGCACTGAGCACCCAGCACCCTGAGCACTCAGCACCCAGCACCCTGAGCACTGAGCACCCAGCACCCTGAGCACTGAGCACCCAGCACCCTGAGCACTGAGCACCCAGCACCCCGAGCACTGAGCACCCAGCACCCCGAACACTGAGCACCTAGCACCCTGAGTAATGAGCACCCAGCACCCTGAGTACTGAGCACCCAGCACCCTGAGCACTGAGCACCCAGCACCCTGAGTACTGAGCACCCAACACCCCAAGCACTGAGCACCCTGAGTACTGAGCACCCAGCACCCCAAGCACTGAGCACCCTGAGTACTGAGCACCCAACACCCTGAGTACTGCGCACCCAGCACCCCAAGCACTGAGCACCCTGAGTACTGAGCACCCAGTACCCTGAGCACTGAACACACAGCACCCTGAGTACTGAGCACCCCGAGCACTGAGCACCCAGCATACTGAGTACTGAGCACCGAGCACCCTGAGTACTGAGCACCCAGCACCCTGAGCACTGAGCACCCAGCACCCTGAGTACTGAGCATCAAGCACCCCGAGCACTGAGCACCCAGCACCCTGAGTACTGAGCACTGAGCACCCAGGACCCCGAGCACTGAGCACCCAGCACCCTGTGTACTGAGCACGGAGTACCCAGCACCCCGAGCACTGTGCACCCAGCATCCTGAGCAATGATCACCCTGAGTACTGAGCACCCAGCACCTTGAGCACTGAGCACCGAGCACCCCGAGCACTGAGCACCCAGCACCCCGAGCACTGCGCACCCAGCACCCTGAGAACTGAGCACCCAGCACCCTGAGTACTGAGCACCCAGCACCCTGAGTACTGAGCACCCAGCACCCTGAGCACTGAGCACCCAGCACCCTGAGCACTGAGCACCCAGAACCCTGAGTACTGAGCACCCAGCACCCCGAGTACTAAGCACCGAGCACCCTGAGCACTGAGCACCCAGCACCCTGAGCACTGAGCACCCAGCACCCTGAGTACTGAGCACCCAGCACCCCGAGCACTGAGCACCCAGCACCCTGAGTACTGAGCACCCCGCACCCTGAGCACTGAGCACCGAGCACCCTGAGCACTGAGCACCAGGGCCCCGAGCACTGAGCACCCAGCACCCCGAGCCCTGAGCACCCAGCACCCCGAACACTGAGCACCTAGCACCCTGAGTAATGAACACCCAGCACCCTGAGTACTGAGCACCCAGCACCCTGAGCACTGAGCACCCAGCACCCTGAGTACTGAGCACCCAACACCCCAAGCACTGAGCACCCTGAGTACTGAGCACCCAGCACCCCAAGCACTGAGCACCCTGAGTACTGAGCACCCAACACCCTGAGTACTGCGCACCCAGCACCCCAAGCACTGAGCACCCTGAGTACTGAGCACCCAGTACCCTGAGCACTGAACACACAGCACCCTGAGTACTGAGCACCCCGAGCACTGAGCACCCAGCATACTGAGAACTGAGCACCCAGCACCCTGAGTACTGAGCACCCAGCACCCTGAGCACTGAGCACCCAGCACCCTGAGTACTGAGCATCAAGCACCCCGAGCACTGAGCACCCTGAGTACTGAGCACCCAGTACCCTGAGCACTGAACACACAGCACCCTGAGTACTGAGCACCCCGAGCACTGAGCACCCAGCATACTGAGTACTGAGCACCCAGCACCCTGAGTACTGAGCACCCAGCACCCTGAGCACTGAGCACCCAGCACCCTGAGTACTGAGCATCAAGCACCCCGAGCACTGAGCACCCAGCACCCTGAGTACTGAGCACTGAGCACCCAGCACCCCGAGCACTGAGCACCCAGCACCCTGTGTACTGAGCACTGAGCACCCAGCACCCTGAGTACTGAGCATCAAGCACCCCGAGCACTGAGCACCCAGCACCCTGAGTACTGAGCACTAAGCACCCAGCACCCCAAGCACTGAGGGCCCAGCACCCTGAGTACTGAGCACTGAGCACCCAGCACCCCAAGCACTGAGCACCCAGCACCCTGAGCACTGAGCACTAAGCACACAGCACCCCGAGTACTGAGCACCCAGCACCCTGAGCACTGAGCACCCAGCACCCTGAGCACTGAGCACCCAGCACCCCGAGCACTGCGAACCCAGCACCCTGAGTACTGATCACCCAGCACCCTGAGCACTGAGCACCCAGCACCCCGAGCACTCAGCACCCAGCACCCTGAGCACTGAGCACCCAGCACCCTGAGTAGTGAGCACCCAACGTACTGAGCACCGAGCACCCCGAGCACTGAGCACCCAGCACCCTGAGTACTGAGCACCGAGCACCCCGAGCACTGAGCACCCAGCACACTGAGTACTGAGCTCCGAGCACCCCGAGCACTGAGTACCCAGCGCCCCGAGCACTGAGCACCCAGAACCCTGAGCACTGAGCACCCAGCACCCTGAGCACTGAGCACCCAGCACCCCGAGCACTGAGCACCCAGCACCCCGAGCACTGAGCACTGAGCACCCTGAGTACTGAGCACCCAGCACCCTGAGAAATGAGCACCCAGCACTCCGAGCACAGAGCACCCAGCAACCAGAGCACTGAGCACTGACCACCCTGAGTACTGAGCACCCAGCACCCCGAGCACTGAGCACCGAGCACCCTGAGCACTGAGCAGCCAGCACCCTGAGTACTAAGCACCCAGCACCCTAAGTACTAAGCACCCAGCACCCTGAGTACTGAGCACACAGCACCCTGAGTACTGAGCACCGAGCACCCCGAGCACTGAGCACCCAGCACACTGAGTACTGAGCACCCAGCACCCTGAGCACTGAGCACCCAGCACCCTGAGCACTGAGCACCCAGCACCCTGAGTACTGAGCACCCAGCACCCCGAGCACTGAGCACCCAGCACCCTGAGTACTGAGCACCCAGCACCCTGAGCACTGAGCACCCAGCACCCTGAGTACTGAGCATCCAGCACCCCGAGCACTGAGCACCCAGCACCCTGAGTACTGAGCACTGTGAACCCAGCACCAAGAGCACTGAGCACCCAGCACCCTGAGTACTGAGCACTGAGCACCCAGCACCCCAAGCACTGAGCACCCAGCACTCTGAGCACTGAGCACCCAGCACCCGAGTACTGATCACCCAGCACCCTGAGTACTGAGCACCCAGCACCCTGAGTACTGAGCACCCAGCACCCCGAACACTGAGCACCCAGCACCCTGAGCACTGAGCACCCAGCACCCTGAGCACTGAGCACCCATCACCCCGAGCACTGCGCACCCAGCACCCTGAGTACTGAGCACCCAGCACCCTGAGCACTGAGCACCCAGCACCCTGAGCACTCAGCACCCAGCACCCTGAGCACTGAGCACCCAGCACCCTGAGTAGTGAGCACCCAACGTACTGAGCACCGAGCACCCCGAGCACTGAGCACCCAGCACCCTGAGCACTGAGCACCCAGCACCCTGAGCACTGCGCACCCAGCACCCTGATTAGTGAGCACCCAACGTACTGAGCACCGAGCACCCCGAGTACTGAGCACCCAGCACCCCGAGCACTGAGCACCCAGCACCCCGAACACTGAGCACCTAGCACCCTGAGTAATGAGCACCCAGCACCCTGAGTACTGAGCACCCAGCACCCTGAGCACTGAGCACCCAGCACCCTGAGTACTGAGCACCCAACACCCCAAGCACTGAGCACCCTGAGTACTGAGCACCCAGCACCCCAAGCACTGAGCACCCTGAGTACTGAGCACCCAACACCCTGAGTACTGCGCACCCAGCACCCCAAGCACTGAGCACCCTGAGTACTGAGCACCCAGTACCCTGAGCACTGAACACACAGCACCCTGAGTACTGAGCACCCCGAGCACTGAGCACCCAGCATACTGAGTAGTGAGCACCCAGCACCCTGAGTACTGAGCACCCAGCACCCTGAGCACTGAGCACCCAGCACCCTGAGTACTGAGCACCCAGCACCCCGAACACTGAGCACCCAGCACCCTGAGCACTGAGCACCCAGCACCCTGAGCACTGAGCACCCATCACCCCGAGCACTGCGCACCCAGCACCCTGAGTACTGAGCACCCAGCACCCTGAGCACAGAGCACCCAGCACCCTGAGCACTCAGCACCCAGCACCCTGAGCACTGAGCACCCAGCACCCTGAGTAGTGAGCACCCAACGTACTGAGCACCGAGCACCCCGAGCACTGAGCACCCAGCACCCTGAGTACTGAGCACCGAGCACCCCGAGCACTGAGCACCCAGCACACTGAGTACTGAGCTCCGAGCACCCCGAGCACTGAGCACCCAGCGCCCCGAGCACTGAGCACCCAGCACCCTGAGCACTGAGCACCCAGCACCCTGAGCACTGAGCACCCAGCACCCTGAGCACTGCGCAACCAGCACCCTGAGTACTGAGCACCCAGCACCCTGAGCACTGAGCACCCAGCACCCTGAGCACTGAGCACCCAGCACCCTGAGCACTGAGCAGACAGCACCCTGATTAGTGAGCACCCAACGTACTGAGCACCGAGCACCCCGAGTACTGAGCACCCAGCACCCCGAGCACTGAGCACCCAGCACCCCGAACACTGAGCACCTAGCACCCTGAGTAATGAGCACCCAGCACCCTGAGTACTGAGCACCCAGCACCCTGAGCACTGAGCACCCAGCACCCTGAGTACTGAGCACCCAACACCCCAAGCACTGAGCACCCTGAGTACTGAGCACCCAGCACCCCAAGCACTGAGCACCCTGAGTACTGAGCACCCAACACCCTGAGTACTGCGCACCCAGCACCCCAAGCACTGAGCACCCTGAGTACTGAGCACCCAGTACCCTGAGCACTGAACACACAGCACCCTGAGTACTGAGCACCCCGAGCACTGAGCACCCAGCATACTGAGTACTGAGCACCCAGCACCCTGAGTACTGAGCACCCAGCACCCTGAGCACTGAGCACCCAGCACCCTGAGTACTGAGCATCAAGCACCCCGAGCACTGAGCACCCATCACCCTGAGTACTGAGCACTGAGCACCCAGGACCCCGAGCACTGAGCACCCAGCACCCTGTGTACGGAGCACGGAGTACCCAGCACCCCGAGCACTGTGCACCCAGCATCCTGAGCAATGATCACCCTGAGTACTGAGCACCCAGCACCTTGAGCACTGAGCACCGAGCACCCCGAGCACTGAGCACCCAGCACCCCGAGCACTGAGCACCCAGCACCCTGAGAACTGAGCACCCAGCACCCTGAGTACTGAGCACCCAGCACCCTGAGTACTGAGCACCCAGCACCCTGAGCACTGAGCACCCTGCACCCTGAGCACTGAGCACCCAGAACCCTGAGTACTGAGCACCCAGCACCCCGAGTACTAAGCACCGAGCACCCTGAGCACTGAGCACCCAGCACCCTGAGCACTGAGCACCCAGCACCCTGAGTACTGAGCACCCAGCACCCCGAGCACTGAGCACCCAGCACCCTGAGTACTGAGCACCCCGCACCCTGAGCACTGAGCACCGAGCACCCTGAGCACTGAGCACCAGGGCCCCGAGCACTGAGCACCCAGCACCCCGAGCCCTGAGCACCCAGCACCCCGAACACTGAGCACCTAGCACCCTGAGTAATGAGCACCCAGCACCCTGAGTACTGAGCACCCAGCACCCTGAGCACTGAGCACCCAGCACCCTGAGTACTGAGCACCCAACACCCCAAGCACTGAGCACCCTGAGTACTGAGCACCCAGCACCCCAAGCACTGAGCACCCTGAGTACTGAGCACCCAACACCCTGAGTACTGCGCACCCAGCACCCCAAGCACTGAGCACCCTGAGTACTGAGCACCCAGTACCCTGAGCACTGAACACACAGCACCCTGAGTACTGAGCACCCCGAGCACTGAGCACCCAGCATACTGAGAACTGAGCACCCAGCACCCTGAGTACTGAGCACCCAGCACCCTGAGCACTGAGCACCCAGCACCCTGAGTACTGAGCATCAAGCACCCCGAGCACTGAGCACCCTGAGTACTGAGCACCCAGTACCCTGAGCACTGAACACACAGCACCCTGAGTACTGAGCACCCCGAGCACTGAGCACCCAGCATACTGAGTACTGAGCACCCAGCACCCTGAGCACTGAGCACCCATCACCCCGAGCACTGCGCACCCAGCACCCTGAGTACTGAGCACCCAGCACCCTGAGCACAGAGCACCCAGCACCCTGAGCACTCAGCACCCAGCACCCTGAGCACTGAGCACCCAGCACCCTGAGTAGTGAGCACCCAACGTACTGAGCACCGAGCACCCCGAGCACTGAGCACCCAGCACCCTGAGTACTGAGCACCGAGCACCCCGAGCACTGAGCACCCAGCACACTGAGTACTGAGCTCCGAGCACCCCGAGCACTGAGCACCCAGCGCCCCGAGCACTGAGCACCCAGCACCCTGAGCACTGAGCACCCAGCACCCTGAGCACTGAGCACCCAGCACCCTGAGCACTGCGCAACCAGCACCCTGAGTACTGAGCACCCAGCACCCTGAGCACTGAGCACCCAGCACCCTGAGCACTGAGCACCCAGCACCCTGAGCACTGATCAGCCAGCACCCTGATTAGTGAGCACCCAACGTACTGAGCACCGAGCACCCCGAGTACTGAGCACCCAGCACCCCGAGCACTGAGCACCCAGCACCCCGAACACTGAGCACCTAGCACCCTGAGTAATGATCACCCAGCACCCTGAGTACTGAGCACCCAGCACCCTGAGCACTGAGCACCCAGCACCCTGAGTACTGAGCACCCAACACCCCAAGCACTGAGCACCCTGAGTACTGAGCACCCAGCACCCCAAGCACTGAGCACCCTGAGTACTGAGCACCCAACACCCTGAGTACTGCGCACCCAGCACCCCAAGCACTGAGCACCCTGAGTACTGAGCACCCAGTACCCTGAGCACTGAACACACAGCACCCTGAGTACTGAGCACCCCGAGCACTGAGCACCCAGCATACTGAGTACTGAGCACCCAGCACCCTGAGTACTGAGCACCCAGCACCCTGAGCACTGAGCACCCAGCACCCTGAGTACTGAGCATCAAGCACCCCGAGCACTGAGCACCCATCACCCTGAGTACTGAGCACTGAGCACCCAGGACCCCGAGCACTGAGCACCCAGCACCCTGTGTACGGAGCACGGAGTACCCAGCACCCCGAGCACTGTGCACCCAGCATCCTGAGCAATGATCACCCTGAGTACTGAGCACCCAGCACCTTGAGCACTGAGCACCGAGCACCCCGAGCACTGAGCACCCAGCACCCCGAGCACTGAGCACCCAGCACCCTGAGAACTGAGCACCCAGCACCCTGAGTACTGAGCACCCAGCACCCTGAGTACTGAGCACCCAGCACCCTGAGCACTGAGCACCCAGCACCCTGAGCACTGAGCACCCAGAACCCTGAGTACTGAGCACCCAGCACCCCGAGTACTAAGCACCGAGCACCCTGAGCACTGAGCACCCAGCACCCTGAGCACTGAGCACCCAGCACCCTGAGTACTGAGCACCCAGCACCCCGAGCACTGAGCACCCAGCACCCTGAGTACTGAGCACCCCGCACCCTGAGCACTGAGCACCGAGCACCCTGAGCACTGAGCACCAGGGCCCCGAGCACTGAGCACCCAGCACCCCGAGCCCTGAGCACCCAGCACCCCGAACACTGAGCACCTAGCACCCTGAGTAATGAGCACCCAGCACCCTGAGTACTGAGCACCCAGCACCCTGAGCACTGAGCACCCAGCACCCTGAGTACTGAGCACCCAACACCCCAAGCACTGAGCACCCTGAGTACTGAGCACCCAGCACCCCAAGCACTGAGCACCCTGAGTACTGAGCACCCAACACCCTGAGTACTGCGCACCCAGCACCCCAAGCACTGAGCACCCTGAGTACTGAGCACCCAGTACCCTGAGCACTGAACACACAGCACCCTGAGTACTGAGCACCCCGAGCACTGAGCACCCAGCATACTGAGAACTGAGCACCCAGCACCCTGAGTACTGAGCACCCAGCACCCTGAGCACTGAGCACCCAGCACCCTGAGTACTGAGCATCAAGCACCCCGAGCACTGAGCACCCTGAGTACTGAGCACCCAGTACCCTGAGCACTGAACACACAGCACCCTGAGTACTGAGCACCCCGAGCACTGAGCACCCAGCATACTGAGTACTGAGCACCCAGCACCCTGAGTACTGAGCACCCAGCACCCTGAGCACTGAGCACCCAGCACCCTGAGTACTGAGCATCAAGCACCCCGAGCACTGAGCACCCAGCACCCTGAGTACTGAGCACTGAGCACCCAGCACCCCGAGCACTGAGCACCCAGCACCCTGTGTACTGAGCACTGAGCACCCAGCACCCTGAGTACTGAGCATCAAGCACCCCGAGCACTGAGCACCCAGCACCCTGAGTACTGAGCACTAAGCACCCAGCACCCCAAGCACTGAGCCCCCAGCACCCTGAGTACTGAGCACTGAGCACCCAGCACCCCAAGCACTGAGCACCCAGCACCCTGAGCACTGAGCACTAAGCACACAGCACCCCGAGTACTGAGCACCCAGCACCCTGAGCACTGAGCACCCAGCACCCTGAGCACTGAGCACCCAGCACCCCGAGCACTGCGCACCCAGCACCCTGAGTACTGATCACCCAGCACCCTGAGCACTGAGCACCCAGCACCCCGAGCACTCAGCACCCAGCACCCTGAGCACTGAGCACCCAGCACCCTGAGTAGTGAGCACCCAACGTACTGAGCACCGAGCACCCCGAGCACTGAGCACCCAGCACCCTGAGTACTGAGCACCGAGCACCCCGAGCACTGAGCACCCAGCACACTGAGTACTGAGCTCCGAGCACCCCGAGCACTGAGTACCCAGCGCCCCGAGCACTGAGCACCCAGAACCCTGAGCACTGAGCACCCAGCACCCTGAGCACTGAGCACCCAGCACCCCGAGCACTGAGCACCCAGCACCCCGAGCACTGAGCACTGAGCACCCTGAGTACTGAGCACCCAGCACCCTGAGAAATGAGCACCCAGCACTCCGAGCACAGAGCACCCAGCAACCAGAGCACTGAGCACTGACCACCCTGAGTACTGAGCACCCAGCACCCCGAGCACTGAGCACCGAGCACCCTGAGCACTGAGCAGCCAGCACCCTGAGTACTAAGCACCCAGCACCCTAAGTACTAAGCACCCAGCACCCTGAGTACTGAGCACACAGCACCCTGAGTACTGAGCACCGAGCACCCCGAGCACTGAGCACCCAGCACACTGAGTACTGAGCACCCAGCACCCTGAGCACTGAGCACCCAGCACCCTGAGCACTGAGCACCCAGCACCCTGAGTACTGAGCACCCAGCACCCCGAGCACTGAGTACCCAGCACCCTGAGCACTGAGCACCCAGCACCCTGAGCACTGAGCACCCAGCACCCTGAGCACTGAGCACCCAGCACCCTGAGCACTGAGCACCCAGCACCCTGAGTACTGAGCACTGTGAACCCAGCACCAAGAGCACTGAGCACCCAGCACCCTGAGTACTGAGCACTGAGCACCCAGCACCCCAAGCACTGAGCAGCCAGCACTCTGAGCACTGAGCACCCAGCACCCGAGTACTGATCACCCAGCACCCTGAGTACTGAGCACCCAGCACCCTGAGTACTGAGCACCCAGCACCCCGAACACTGAGCACCCAGCACCCTGAGCACTGAGCACCCAGCACCCTGAGCACTGAGCACCCATCACCCCGAGCACTGCGCACCCAGCACCCTGAGTACTGAGCACCCAGCACCCTGAGCACTGAGCACCCAGCACCCTGAGCACTCAGCACCCAGCACCCTGAGCACTGAGCACCCAGCACCCTGAGTAGTGAGCACCCAACGTACTGAGCACCGAGCACCCCGAGCACTGAGCACCCAGCACCCTGAGCACTGAGCACCCAGCACCCTGAGCACTGCGCACCCAGCACCCTGATTAGTGAGCACCCAACGTACTGAGCACCGAGCACCCCGAGTACTGAGCACCCAGCACCCCGAGCACTGAGCACCCAGCACCCCGAACACTGAGCACCTAGCACCCTGAGTAATGAGCACCCAGCACCCTGAGTACTGAGCACCCAGCACCCTGAGCACTGAGCACCCAGCACCCTGAGTACTGAGCACCCAACACCCCAAGCACTGAGCACCCTGAGTACTGAGCACCCAGCACCCCAAGCACTGAGCACCCTGAGTACTGAGCACCCAACACCCTGAGTACTGCGCACCCAGCACCCCAAGCACTGAGCACCCTGAGTACTGAGCACCCAGTACCCTGAGCACTGAACACACAGCACCCTGAGTACTGAGCACCCCGAGCACTGAGCACCCAGCATACTGAGTACTGAGCACCCAGCACCCTGAGTACTGAGCACCCAGCACCCTGAGCACTGAGCACCCAGCACCCTGAGTACTGAGCATCAAGCACCCCGAGCACTGAGCACCCAGCACCCTGAGTACTGAGCACTGAGCACCCAGGACCCCGAGCACTGAGCACCCAGCACCCTGTGTACTGAGCACGGAGTACCCAGCACCCCGAGCACTGTGCACCCAGCATCCTGAGCAATGATCACCCTGAGTACTGAGCACCCAGCACCTTGAGCACTGAGCACCGAGCACCCCGAGCACTGAGCACCCAGCACCCCGAGCACTGCGCACCCAGCACCCTGAGAACTGAGCACCCAGCACCCTGAGTACTGAGCACCCAGCACCCTGAGTACTGAGCACCCAGCACCCTGAGCACTGAGCACCCAGCACCCTGAGCACTGAGCACCCAGAACCCTGAGTACTGAGAACCCAGCACCCCGAGTACTAAGCACCGAGCACCCTGAGCACTGAGCACCCAGCACCCTGAGCACTGAGCACCCAGCACCCTGAGTACTGAGCACCCAGCACCCCGAGCACTGAGCACCCAGCACCATGAGTACTGAGCACCCCGCACCCTGAGCACTGAGCCCCGAGCACCCTGAGCACTGAGCACCAGGGCCCCGAGCACTGAGCACCCAGCACCCCGAGCCCTGAGCACCCAGCACCCCGAACACTGAGCACCTAGCACCCTGAGTAATGAGCACCCAGCACCCTGAGTACTGAGCACCCAGCATCCTGAGCACTGAGCACCCAGCACCCTGAGTACTGAGCACCCAACACCCCAAGCACTGAGCACCCTGAGTACTGAGCACCCAGCACCCCAAGCACTGAGCACCCTGAGTACTGAGCACCCAACACCCTGAGTACTGCGCACCCAGCACCCCAAGCACTGAGCACCCTGAGTACTGAGCACCCAGTACCCTGAGCACTGAACACACAGCACCCTGAGAAATGAGCACCCAGCACTCCGAGCACAGAGCACCCAGCACCCAGAGCACTGAGCACTGACCACCCTGAGTACTGAGCACCCAGCACCCCGAGCACTGAGCACCGAGCACCCTGAGCACTGAGCAGCCAGCACCCTGAGTACTAAGCACCCAGCACCCTAAGTACTAAGCACCCAGCACCCTGAGTACTGAGCACACAGCACCCTGAGTACTGAGCACCGAGCACCCCGAGCACTGAGCTCCCAGCACACTGAGTACTGAGCACCCAGCACCCTGAGCACTGAGCACCCAGCACCCTGAGCACTGAGCACCCAGCACCCTGAGTACTGAGCACCCAGCACCCCGAGCACTGAGTACCCAGCACCCTGAGCACTGAGCACCCAGCACCCTGAGCACTGAGCACCCAGCACCCTGAGCACTGAGCACCCAGCACCCTGAGCACTGAGCACCCAGCACCCTGAGTACTGAGCACTGTGCACCCAGCACCAAGAGCACTGAGCACCCAGCACCCTGAGTACTGAGCACTGAGCACCCAGCACCCCAAGCACTGAGCACCCAGCACTCTGAGCACTGAGCACCCAGCACCCGAATACTGATCACCCAGCACCCTGAGTACTGAGCACGCAGCACCCTGAGTACTGAGCACCCAGCACCCCGAGCACTGAGCACCCAGCGCCCCGAGCACTGAGCACCCAGCACCCTGAGCACTGAGCACCCAGCACCCTGAGCACTGAGCACCCAGCACCCTGAGCACTGCGCAACCAGCACCCTGAGTACTGAGCACCCAGCACCCTGAGCACTGAGCACCCAGCACCCTGAGCACTGAGCACCCAGCACCCTGAGCACTGAGCACCCAGCACCCTGATTAGTGAGCACCCAACGTACTGAGCACCGAGCACCCCGAGTACTGAGCACCCAGCACCCCGAGCACTGAGCACCCAGCACCCCGAACACTGAGCACCTAGCACCCTGAGTAATGAGCACTCAGCACCCTGAGTACTGAGCACCCAACACCCCAAGCACTGAGCACCCTGAGTACTGAGCACCCAGCACCCCAAGCACTGAGCACCCTGAGTACTGAGCACCCAACACCCTGAGTACTGCGCACCCAGCACCCCAAGCACTGAGCACCCTGAGTACTGAGCACCCAGTACCCTGAGCACTGAACACACAGCACCCTGAGTACTGAGCACCCCGAGCACTGAGCACCCAGCATACTGAGTACTGAGCACCCAGCACCCTGAGTACTGAGCACCCAGCACCCTGAGCACTGAGCACCCAGCACCCTGAGTACTGAGCATCAAGCACCCCGAGCACTGAGCACCCAGCACCCTGAGTACTGAGCACTGAGCACCCAGGACCCCGAGCACTGAGCACCCAGCACCCTGTGTACTGAGCACGGAGTACCCAGCACCCCGAGCACTGTGCACCCAGCATCCTGAGCAATGATCACCCTGAGTACTGAGCACCCAGCAACTTGAGCACTGAGCACCGAGCACCCCGAGCACTGAGCACCCAGCACCCCGAGCACTGAACACCCAGCACCCTGAGAACTGAGCACCCAGCACCCTGAGTACTGAGCACCCAGCACCCTGAGTACTGAGCACCCAGCACCCTGAGCACTGAGCACCCAGCACCCTGAGCACTGAGCACCCAGAACCCTGAGTACTGAGCACCCAGCACCCCGAGTACTAAGCACCGAGCACCCTGAGCACTGTGCACCCAGCACCCTGAGCACTGAGCACCCAGCACCCTGAGTACTGAGCACCCAGCACCCCGAGCACTGAGCACCCAGCACCCTGAGTACTGAGCACCCCGCACCCTGAGCACTGAGCACCGAGCACCCTGAGCACTGAGCACCAGGGCCCCGAGCACTGAGCCCCCAGCACCCCGAGCCCTGAGCACCCAGCACCCCGAACACTGAGCACCTAGCACCCTGAGTAATGAGCACCCAGCACCCTGAGTACTGAGCACCTAGCACCATGAGCACTGAGCACCCAGCACCCTGAGTACTGAGCACCCAACACCCCAAGCACTGAGCACCCTGAGTACTGAGCACCCAGCACCCCAAGCACTGAGCACCCTGAGTACTGAGCACCCAACACCCTGAGTACTGCGCACCCAGCACCCCAAGCACTGAGCACCCTGAGTACTGAGCACCCAGTACCCTGAGCACTGAACACACAGCACCCTGAGTACTGAGCACCCCGAGCACTGAGCACCCAGCATACTGAGTACTGAGCACCCAGCACCCTGAGTACTGAGCACCCAGCACCCTGAGCACTGAGCACCCAGCACCCTGAGTACTGAGCATCAAGCACCCCGAGCACTGAGCACCCTGAGTACTGAGCACCCAGTACCCTGAGCACTGAACACACAGCACCCTGAGTACTGAGCACCCCGAGCACTGAGCACCCAGGATACTGAGTACTGAGCACCCAGCACCCTGAGTACTGAGCACCCAGCACCCTGAGCACTGAGCACCCAGCACCCTGAGTACTGAGCATCAAGCACCCCGAGCACTGAGCACCCAGCACCCTGAGTACTGAGCACTGAGCACCCAGCACCCCGAGCACTGAGCACCCAGCACCCTGTGTACTGAGCACTGAGCACCCAGCACCCTGAGTACTGAGCATCAAGCACCCCGAGCACTGAGCACCCAGCACCCTGAGTACTGAGCACTGACCACCCAGCACCCCGAGCACTGAGCACCCAGCACCCTGAGTACTGAGCACTGAGCACCCAGCACCCCAAGCACTGAGCACAGAGCACCCCGAGCACTGTGCACCCAGCACCCTGAGAACTGAGCACCCAGCACCCTGAGTACTGAGCACCCAGCATCCTGAGCACTGAGTACTGAGCACCCCGAGCACTGACCACCCATCACCCTGAGTACTGAGCACCCAGCATCCTGAGCACTGAGTACTGAGCACCCAGCACCCTGAGCACCCAGCACCCTTGCACTGAGCACACAGCACCCGGAGTACTGAGCACGCAGCACCCTGAGTACTGAGCACCCAGCACCCCTAGAACTGAGCACCCAGCACCCTGAGCACTGAGCACCCAGGACCCTGAGTACTGAGCACCCAGCACCCCGAGCACTGAGCACCCAGCACCCTGAGTACTGAGCACCGAGCACCCCGAGCACTGAGCACCAAGCACCCCGAGCACTGAGCACCCAGCACCCTGAGTACTGAGCACCGAGCACCCCGAGCACTGAGCACCCAGCACCCTGAGTACTGAGCACCGAGCACCCGGAGCACTGAGCACCCAGCACCCTGAGAACTGAGCACGCAGCACGCTGAGTACTGTGCACCCAGCACCCCGAGCACTTAGCACCCAGCACCCTGAGTACTGAGCTCCCAGCACCCTGAGCACTGAGCACCCAGCACCCCGAGCACTGAGCACCCAGCACTCTGAGTACTGAGAACCGAGCACCCCGAGCACTGAGCACCCAGCACCCTAGTACTGTGCACCCAGCACCCCGAGCACTGAGTACCCAGCACCCTGTGTACTGAGCACCGAGCACCCCGAGCACTGAGAACCCAGCACCCTGAGTACTGAGCACCCAGCACCCTGAGATTGAGCACCCAGCACCCCGAGCACTGAGCACCCAGCACCCTGAGTACTGAGCACCCTGAGTACTGAGCACCGAGCACCCCGAGCACTGAGCACCCTGCACCATGAGCACTGAGCACCCAGCACCCTGAGTACTGAGCACCCAGCACCCCGAGCACTGAGCACCCAGCACCCTGAGTACTGAGCACCCTGAGTACTGAGCACCCAGCACCCTGAGTACTGAGCACCCTGCACCCCGAGCACTGAGAACCCAGCACCCTGAGTACTGAGCAACCAGCACCCTGAGATTGAGCACCCAGCACCCCGAGCACTGAGCACCCAGCACCCTGAGTACTGAGCACCCTGAGTACTGAGCACCGAGCACCCCGAGCACTGAGCACCCTGCACCATGAGCACTGAGCACCCAGCACCCTGAGTACTGAGCACCCAGCACCCCGAGCACTGAGCACCCAGCACCCTGAGTACTGAGCACCCAGCACCCTGAGTACTGAGCACTGAGCACCAAGCCCCCTGAGCACTGAGCACTGAGGACCCAGCACCCTGAGCACTGAGCACCCAGCACCCTGAGTACTGAACACACAGCACCCTGAGCACTGAGCACTGAGCACCCAGCACCCTGAGCACTGAGCACTGGGCACCCAGCACCCTGAGCACTGAGCACCCAGCACCCCGAGCACTGAGCACCCAGCACCCTGAGTACTGAGCACCCAGCACCCTGAGCACTGAGCACCCAGCACCCTGAGCACTGAGCACCCAGCACACTGAGTACTGAGCCCCAGGCACCCTGAGTACTGAACACCCAGCATCCTGAGCACTGAGCACTCAGCACCCACCACCCTGAGCACTGAGCACTGAGCACCCAGCACCCTGAGCACTGAGGACCGAGCACCCCGAGCACTGAGCACCCAGCACCCTGAGCACCCAGCACCCTGAGCACTGAGCACCCTGAGCACTGAGCACTGAGCACCCAGCACCCTGAGTACTGAGCACCCAGCACCCTGAGTACTGAGCACCCAGCACCCTGAGCACTGAGCACTGAGCACCCAGCACCCTGAGCACTGAGCACCCAGCACCCCGAGCACTGAGCACCCAGCACCCTGAGCAGCCAGCACCCTGAGCACTGAGCACCCTGAGCACTGAGCACTGAGCACCCAGCCCCCTGAGTACTTAGCACCCAACACTCTGAGCCCTGAGCACCCAGCACGCTGAGTACTGAGCACTGAGCACCCAGCACCCTGAGTACTGTGCACCCAGCACCCCGAGCACTGAGCACCCAGCACCCTGTGTACTGAGCACCGAGCACCCCGAGCACTGAGCACCCAGCACCCTGAGTACTGAGCACCCAGCACCCCGAGATTGAGCACCCAGCACCCCGAGCACTGAGCACCCAGCACCATGAGCACTGAGCACCCAGCACCCTGAGTACTGAGCACCCAGCACCCCGAGCACTGAGCACCCAGCACCCTGAGTACTGAGCACCCTGAGTACTGAGCACCCAGCACCCTGAGTACTGAGCACCCTGCACCCCGAGCACTGAGCTCCCTGAGTACTGAGCACCCAGCACCCTGAGTACTGAGCACCCAGCACCCTGAGTACTGAGCACTGAGCACCCAGCCCCCTGAGCACTGAGCACTGAGGAACCAGCACCCTGAGCACTGAGCACCCAGCACCCTGAGTACTGAACACCCAACACCCTGAGCACTGAGCACTGAGCACCCAGCACCCTGAGCACTGATCACAGGGGACCCAGCACCCTGAGCACTGAGCACCCAGCATCCCGAGCACTGAGCACCCAGCACCCTGAGTACTGAGCACCCAGCTCCCTGAGCACTGAGCACCCAGCACCCTGAGCACTGAGCACCCCGCACACTGAGTACTGAGCACCCAGCACCCTGAGTACTGAACACCCAGCACCCTGAGCACTGAGCACTGAGCACCCACCACCCTGAGCACTGAGCACTGAGCACCCAGCTCCCTGAGCACTGAGCAACGAGCACCCTGAGCACTGAGCACCCAGCACCATGAGCACCCAGCACCCTGAGCACTGAGCACCCTGAGCACTGAGCACTGCGCACCCAGCACCCTGAGTACTGAGCACCCAGCACCCTGAGCACTGAGCACCCAGCACCCTGAGCACTCAGCACCCAGCACCCTGAGCACTGAGCACCCAGCACCCTGAGTAGTGAGCACCCAACGTACTGAGCACCGAGCACCCCGAGCACTGAGCACCCAGCACCCTGAGTACTGAGCACCGAGCACAACGAGCACTGAGCACCCAGCACACTGAGTACTGAGCTCCGAGCACCCCGAGCACTGAGTACCCAGCGCCCCGAGCACTGAGCACCCAGAACCCTGAGCACTGAGCACCCAGCACCCTGAGCACTGAGCACCCAGCACCCCTAGCACTGAGCACCCAGCACCCCGAGCACTGAGCACTGAGCACCCTGAGTACTGAGCACCCAGCACCCTGAGCAATGAGCACCCAGCACCCCGAGCACAGAGCACCCAGCACCCATAGCACTGAGCACTGACCACCCTGAGTACTGAGCACCCAGCACCCCGAGCACTGAGCACCCAGCACCCCGAGCACTGAGCACCCAGCACCCCGAGCACTGAGCACTGAGCACCCTGAGTACTGAGCACCCAGCACCCTGAGAAATGAGCACCCAGCACTCCGAGCACAGAGCACCCAGCACCCAGAGCACTGAGCACTGACCACCCTGAGTACTGAGCACCCAGCACCCCGAGCACTGAGCACCCAGCACCCTGAGTACTGAGCACCCAGCACCCTGAGCACTGAGCACCGAGCACCCTGAGCACTGAGCAACCAGCACCCTGAGGACTGAGCACCCAGCACCCCGAGCACTGAGCACCCAGCACCCTGAGCACTGAGCACCCTGAGTACTGAGCACTGAGCACCCTGAGTACTGAGCACTGAGCACCCTGAGTACTGAGCACCCAGCACCCTGAGTACTGAGCACCCAGCACCCCGAGCACTGAGTACCCAGCACCCTGAGCACTGAGCACCCAGCACCCTGAGCACTGAGCACCCAGCACCCTGAGCACTGAGCACCCAGCACACTGAGCACTGAGCACCCAGCACCCTGAGTACTGAGCACTGTGCACCCAGCACCAAGAGCACTGAGCACCCAGCACCCTGAGTACTGAGCACTGAGCACCCAGCACCCCAAGCACTGAGCACCCAGCACTCTGAGCACTGAGCACCCAGCACCCGAGTACTGATCACCCAGCACCCTGAGTACTGAGCACCCAGCACCCTGAGTACTGAGCACCCAGCACCCCGAGTACTGAGCACCCAGCACCCTGAGCACTGAGCACCCAGCACCCTGAGCACTGAGCACCCAGCACCCCGAGCACTGCGCACCCAGCACCCTGAGTACTGAGCACCCAGCACCCTGAGCACTGAGCACCCAGCACCCTGAGCACTCAGCACCCAGCACCCTGAGCACTGAGCACCCAGCACCCTGAGTAGTGAGCACCCAACGTACTGAGCACCGAGCACCCCGAGCACTGAGCACCCAGCACCCTGAGTACTGAGCACCGAGCACAACGAGCACTGAGCACCCAGCACACTGAGTACTGAGCTCCGAGCACCCCGAGCACTGAGTACCCAGCGCCCCGAGCACTGAGCACCCAGAACCCTGAGCACTGAGCACCCAGCACCCTGAGCACTGAGCACCCAGCACCCCTAGCACTGAGCACCCAGCACCCCGAGCACTGAGCACTGAGCACCCTGAGTACTGAGCACCCAGCACCCTGAGCAATGAGCACCCAGCACCCCGAGCACAGAGCACCCAGCACCCATAGCACTGAGCACTGACCACCCTGAGTACTGAGCACCCAGCACCCCGAGCACTGAGCACCGAGCACCCTGAGCACTGAGCAGCCAGCACCCGGAGTACTGAGCACCCAGCACCCTGAGTACTAAGCACCGAGCACCCTGAGTACTGAGCACCCCGCACCCTGAGCAATGATCACCCTGAGTACTGAGCACCCAGCACCTTGAGCACTGAGCACTGAGCACCCCGAGCACTGAGCACCCAGCACCCGGAGTACTGAGCACCCAGCACCCTGAGTACTAAGCACCGAGCACCCTGAGTACTGAGCACCCAGCACCCTGAGAACTGAACACACAGCACCCTGAGTACTGAGCACCCCGAGCACTGAGCACCCAGCACCCTGAGTACTGAGCACCGAGCACCCCGAGCACTGAGCACCCAGCACCCCGAGCACTGAGCACCCAGCACCCTGAGTACTGAGCACCCAGCACCCTGAGTACTGAGCACTGAGCACCCAGCACCCGGAGTACTGAGCACCCAGCACCCTGAGTACTAAGCACCGAGCACCCTGAGTACTGAGCACCCAGCACCCTGAGCACTGAGCACCCAGCACCCTGAGCACTGAGCACCCAGCACCCTGAGCACTGAGCACCCAGCACCCTGAGTACTGAGCACTGAGCACCCAGCACCCCAAGCACTGAGCCCCCAGCACCCTGAGTACTGAGCACTGAGCACCCAGCACCCCAAGCACTGAGCACCCAGCACCCTGAGCACTGAGCACCCAGCACCCGAGTACTGATCACCCAGCACCCTGAGTACTGAGCACCCAGCACCCTGAGTACTGAGCACACAGCACCCCGAGTACTGAGCACCCAGCACCCTGAGCACTGAGCACCCAGCACCCTGAGCACTGAGCACCCAGCACCCCGAGCACTGCGCACCCAGCACCCTGAGTACTGAGCACCCAGCACCCTGAGCACTGAGCACCCAGCACCCTGAGCACTCAGCACCCAGCACCCTGAGCACTGAGCACCCAGCACCCTGAGTAGTGAGCACCCAACGTACTGAGCACCGAGCACCCCGAGCACTGAGCACCCAGCACCCTGAGTACTGAGCACCGAGCACCCCGAGCACTGAGCACCCAGCGCCCCGAGCACTGAGCACCCAGAACCCTGAGCACTGAGCACCCAGCACCCTGAGCACTGAGCACCCAGCACCCCGAGCACTGAGCACCCAGCACCCCGAGCACTGAGCACTGAGCACCCTGAGTACTGAGCACCCAGCACCCTGAGAAATGAGCACCCAGCACTCCGAGCACAGAGCACCCAGCACCCAGAGCACTGAGCACTGACCACCCTGAGTACTGAGCACCCAGCACCCCGAGCACTGAGCACCCAGCACCCTGAGTACTGAGCACCCAGCACCCTGAGCACTGAGCACCGAGCACCCTGAGCACTGAGCAACCAGCACCCTGAGGACTGAGCACCCAGCACCCCGAGCACTGAGCACCCAGCACCCTGAGCACTGAGCACCCTGAGTACTGAGCACTGAGCACCCTGAGTACTGAGCACTGAGCACCCTGAGTACTGAGCACCCAGCACCCTGAGTACTGAGCACCCAGCACCCCGAGCACTGAGTACCCAGCACCCTGAGCACTGAGCACCCAGCACCCTGAGCACTGAGCACCCAGCACCCTGAGCACTGAGCACCCAGCACACTGAGCACTGAGCACCCAGCACCCTGAGTACTGAGCACTGTGCACCCAGCACCAAGAGCACTGAGCACCCAGCACCCTGAGTACTGAGCACTGAGCACCCAGCACCCCAAGCACTGAGCACCCAGCACTCTGAGCACTGAGCACCCAGCACCCGAGTACTGATCACCCAGCACCCTGAGTACTGAGCACCCAGCACCCTGAGTACTGAGCACCCAGCACCCCGAGTACTGAGCACCCAGCACCCTGAGCACTGAGCACCCAGCACCCTGAGCACTGAGCACCCAGCACCCCGAGCACTGCGCACCCAGCACCCTGAGTACTGAGCACCCAGCACCCTGAGCACTGAGCACCCAGCACCCTGAGCACTCAGCACCCAGCACCCTGAGCACTGAGCACCCAGCACCCTGAGTAGTGAGCACCCAACGTACTGAGCACCGAGCACCCCGAGCACTGAGCACCCAGCACCCTGAGTACTGAGCACCGAGCACAACGAGCACTGAGCACCCAGCACACTGAGTACTGAGCTCCGAGCACCCCGAGCACTGAGTACCCAGCGCCCCGAGCACTGAGCACCCAGAACCCTGAGCACTGAGCACCCAGCACCCTGAGCACTGAGCACCCAGCACCCCTAGCACTGAGCACCCAGCACCCCGAGCACTGAGCACTGAGCACCCTGAGTACTGAGCACCCAGCACCCTGAGCAATGAGCACCCAGCACCCCGAGCACAGAGCACCCAGCACCCATAGCACTGAGCACTGACCACCCTGAGTACTGAGCACCCAGCACCCCGAGCACTGAGCACCGAGCACCCTGAGCACTGAGCAGCCAGCACCCTGAGTACTAAGCACCCAGCACCCTGAGTACTAAGCACCCAGCACCCTGAGTACTGAGCACACAGCACCCTGAGTACTGAGCACCCAGCAACCTGAGTACTGAGCACCCAGCGTACTGAGCACTGAGCACCCCGAGCACTGAGCACCCAGCACCCTGAGTACTGAGCACCCAGCACCCTGAGCACTGAGCACCCAGCACCCTGAGCACTGAGCACCCAGCACCCTGAGTACTGAGCACCCAGCACCCCGAGCACTGAGTACCCAGCACCCTGAGCACTGAGCACCCAGCACCCTGAGCACTGAGCACCCAGCACCCTGAGCACTGAGCACCCAGCACCCTGAGCACTGAGCACCCAGCACCCTGAGTACTGAGCACTGTGCACCCAGCACCAAGAGCACTGAGCTCCCAGCACCCTGAGTACTGAGCACTGAGCACCCAGCACCCCAAGCACTGAGCACCCAGCACTCTGAGCACTGAGCACCCAGCACCCGAGTACTGAGCACCCAGCACCCTGAGTACTGAGCACCCAGCACCCTGAGTACTGAGCACCCAGCACTCCGAGCACTGAGCACCCGGAGTACTGAGCACCGAAAACCCTGAGTACTGAGCACCCAGCACCCTGAGCACTGAGCAACCAGCACCCTGAGCACTGAGCACCCAGCACCATGAGCACTGAGCACCCAGCACCCTGAGTACTGATCACCGAGCACCCCGAACACTGAGCACCCAGCACCCTGAGCACTGAGCACCCTTAGTACTGAGCACTGAGCACCCTGAGTACTGAGCACCCCGCACCCTGAGCAATGATCACCCTGAGTACTGAGCACCCAGCACCTTGAGCACTGAGCACTGAGCACCCCGAGCACTGAGCACCCAGCACCCGGAGTACTGAGCACCCAGCACCCTGAGTACTAAGCACCGAGCACCCTGAGTACTGAGCACCCAGCACCCTGAGAACTGAACACACAGCACCCTGAGTACTGAGCACCCCGAGCACTGAGCACCCAGCACCCTGAGTACTGAGCACCGAGCACCCCGAGTACTGAGCACCCAGCACCCCGAGCACTGAGCACCCAGCACCCTGAGTACTGAGCACCCAGCACCCTGAGTACTGAGCACTGAGCACCCAGCACCCGGAGTACTGAGCACCCAGCACCCTGAGTACTAAGCACCGAGCACCCTGAGTACTGAGCACCCAGCACCCTGAGCACTGAGCACCCAGCACCCTGAGCACTGAGCACCCAGCACCCTGAGCACTGAGCACCCAGCACCCTGAGTACTGAGCACTGAGCACCCAGCACCCCAAGCACTGAGCCCCCAGCACCCTGAGTACTGAGCACTGAGCACCCAGCACCCCAAGCACTGAGCACCCAGCACCCTGAGCACTGAGCACCCAGCACCCGAGTACTGATCACCCAGCACCCTGAGTACTGAGCACCCAGCACCCTGAGTACTGAGCACACAGCACCCCGAGTACTGAGCACCCAGCACCCTGAGCACTGAGCACCCAGCACCCTGAGCACTGAGCACCCAGCACCCCGAGCACTGCGCACCCAGCACCCTGAGTACTGAGCACCCAGCACCCTGAGCACTGAGCACCCAGCACCCTGAGCACTCAGCACCCAGCACCCTGAGCACTGAGCACCCAGCACCCTGAGTAGTGAGCCCCCAACGTACTGAGCACCGAGCACCCCGAGCACTGAGCACCCAGCACCCTGAGTACTGAGCACCGAGCACCCCGAGCACTGAGCACCCAGCACACTGAGTACTGAGCTCCGAGCACCCCGAGCACTGAGTACCCAGCGCCCCGAGCACTGAGCACCCAGAACCCTGAGCACTGAGCACCCAGCACCCTGAGCACTGAGCACCCAGCACCCCGAGCACTGAGCACCCAGCACCCCGAGCACTGAGCACTGAGCACCCTGAGTACTGAGCACGCAGCACCCTGAGAAATGAGCACCCAGCACTCCGAGCACAGAGCACCCAGCACCCAGAGCACTGAGCACTGACTACCCTGAGTACTGAGCACCCAGCACCCCGAGCACTGAGCACCGAGCACCCTGAGCACTGAGCAGCCAGCACCCTGAGTACTAAGCACCCAGCACCCTAAGTACTAAGCACCCAGCACCCTGAGTACTGAGCACACAGCACCCTGAGTACTGAGCACCGAGCACCCCGAGCACTGAGCACCCAGCACACTGAGTACTGAGCACCCAGCACCCTGAGCACTGAGCACCCAGCACCCTGAGCACTGAGCACCCAGCACCCTGAGTACTGAGCACCCAGCACCCCGAGCACTGAGTACCCAGCACCCTGAGCACTGAGCACCCAGCACACTGAGCACTGAGCACCCAGCACCCTGAGCACTGAGCACCCAGCACCCTGAGCACTGAGCACCCAGCACCCTGAGTACTGAGCACTGTGCACCCAGCACCAAGAGCACTGAGCACCCAGCACCCTGAGTACTGAGCACTGAGCACCCAGCACCCCAAGCACTGAGCACCCAGCACTCTGAGCACTGAGCACCCAGCACCCGAGTACTGATCACCCAGCACCCTGAGTACTGAGCACCCAGCACCCTGAGTACTGAGCACCCAGCACCCCGAGCACTGAGCACCCAGCACCCTGAGCACTGAGCACCCAGCACCCTGAGCACTGAGCACCCATCACCCCGAGCACTGCGCACCCAGCACCCTGAGTACTGAGCACCCAGCACCCTGAGCACTGAGCACCCAGCACCCTGAGCACTCAGCACCCAGCACCCTGAGCACTGAGCACCCAGCACCCTGAGTAGTGAGCACCCAACGTACTGAGCACCGAGCACCCCGAGCACTGAGCACCCAGCACCCTGAGTACTGAGCACCGAGCACCCCGAGCACTGAGCACCCAGCACACTGAGTACTGAGCTCCGAGCACCCCGAGCACTGAGCACCCAGCGCCCCGAGCACTGAGCACCCAGCACCCTGAGCACTGAGCACCCAGCACCCTGAGCACTGAGCACCCAGCACCCTGAGCACTGCGCACCCAGCACCCTGAGTACTGAGCACCCAGCACCCTGAGCACTGAGCACCCAGCACCCTGAGCACTGAGCACCCAGCACCCTGAGCACTGAGCACCCAGCACCCTGATTAGTGAGCACCCAACGTACTGAGGACCGAGCACCCCGAGTACTGAGCACCCAGCACCCCGAGCACTGAGCACCCAGCACCCCGAACACTGAGCACCTAGCACCCTGAGTAATGAGCACCCAGCACCCTGAGTACTGAGCACCCAGCACCCTGAGCACTGAGCACCCAGCACCCTGAGTACTGAGCACCCAACACCCCAAGCACTGAGCACCCTGAGTACTGAGCACCCAGCACCCCAAGCACTGAGCACCCTGAGTACTGAGCACCCAGTACCCTGAGCACTGAACACACAGCACCCTGAGTACTGAGCACCCCGAGCACTGAGCACCCAGCATACTGAGTACTGAGCACCCAGCACCCTGAGTACTGAGCACCCAGCACCCTGAGCACTGAGCACCCAGCACCCTGAGTACTGAGCATCAAGCACCCCGAGCACTGAGCACCCAGCACCCTGAGTACTGAGCACTGAGCACCCAGGACCCCGAGCACTGAGCACCCAGCACCCTGTGTACTGAGCACGGAGTACCCAGCACCCCGAGCACTGTGCACCCAGCATCCTGAGCAATGATCACCCTGAGTACTGAGCACCCAGCACCTTGAGCACTGAGCACCGAGCACCCCGAGCACTGAGCACCCAGCACCCCGAGCACTGAGCACCCAGCACCCTGAGAACTGAGCACCCAGCACCCTGAGTACTGAGCACCCAGCACCCTGAGTACTGAGCACCCAGCACCCTGAGCACTGAGCACCCAGCACCCTGAGCACTGAGCACCCAGAACCCTGAGTACTGAGCACCCAGCACCCCGAGTACTAAGCACCGAGCACCCTGAGCACTGAGCACCCAGCACCCTGAGCACTGAGCACCCAGCACCCTGAGTACTGAGCACCCAGCACCCGAGCACTGAGCACCCAGCACCCTGAGTACTGAGCACCCCGCACCCTGAGCACTGAGCACCGAGCACCCTGAGCACTGAGTACCAGGGCCCCGAGCACTGAGCACCCAGCACCCCGAGCCCTGAGCACCCAGCACCCCGAACACTGAGCACCTAGCACCCTGAGTAATGAGCACCCAGCACCCTGAGTACTGAGCACCCAGCACCCTGAGCACTGAGCACCCAGCACCCTGAGTACTGAGCACCCAACACCCCAAGCACTGAGCACCCTGAGTACTGAGCACCCAGCACCCCAAGCACTGAGCACCCTGAGTACTGAGCACCCAACACCCTGAGTACTGCGCACCCAGCACCCCAAGCACTGAGCACCCTGAGTACTGAGCACCCAGTACCCTGAGCACTGAACACACAGCACCCTGAGTACTGAGCACCCCGAGCACTGAGCACCCAGCATACTGAGAACTGAGCACCCAGCACCCTGAGTACTGAGCACCCAGCACCCTGAGCACTGAGCACCCAGCACCCTGAGTACTGAGCATCAAGCACCCCGAGCACTGAGCACCCTGAGTACTGAGCACCCAGTACCCTGAGCACTGAACACACAGCACCCTGAGTACTGAGCACCCCGAGCACTGAGCACCCAGCATACTGAGTACTGAGCACCCAGCACCCTGAGTACTGAGCACCCAGCACCCTGAGCACTGAGCACCCAGCACCCTGAGTACTGAGCATCAAGCACCCCGAGCACTGAGCACCCAGCACCCTGAGTACTGAGCACTGAGCACCCAGCACCCCGAGCACTGAGCACCCAGCACCCTGTGTACTGAGCACTGAGCACCCAGCACCCTGAGTACTGAGCATCAAGCACCCCAAGCACTGAGCACCCAGCACCCTGAGTACTGAGCACTGAGCACCCAGCACCCCAAGCACTGAGCCCCCAGCACCCTGAGTACTGAGCACTGAGCACCCAGCACCCCAAGCACTGAGCACCCAGCACCCTGAGCACTGAGCACCCAGCACCCGAGTACTGATCACCCAGCACCCTGAGTACTGAGCACCCAGCACCCTGAGTACTGAGCACACAGCACCCCGAGTACTGAGCACCCAGCACCCTGAGCACTGAGCACCCAGCACCCTGAGCACTGAGCACCCAGCACCCCGAGCACTGCGCACCCAGCACACTGAGTACTGATCACCCAGCACCCTGAGCACTGAGCACCCAGCACCCTGAGCACTCAGCACCCAGCACCCTGAGCACTGAGCACCCAGCACCCTGAGTAGTGAGCACCCAACGTACTGAGCACCGAGCACCCCGAGCACTGAGCACCCAGCACCCTGAGTACTGAGCACCGAGCACCCCGAGCACTGAGCACCCAGCACACTGAGTACTGAGCTCCGAGCACCCCGAGCACTGAGTACCCAGCGCCCCGAGCACTGAGCACCCAGAACCCTGAGCACTGAGCACCCAGCACCCTGAGCACTGAGCACCCAGCACCCCGAGCACTGAGCACCCAGCACCCCGAGCACTGAGCACTGAGCACCCTGAGTACTGAGCACCCAGCACCCTGAGAAATGAGCACCCAGCACTCCGAGCACAGAGCACCCAGCAACCAGAGCACTGAGCACTGACCACCCTGAGTACTGAGCACCCAGCACCCCGAGCACTGAGCACCGAGCACCCTGAGCACTGAGCAGCCAGCACCCTGAGTACTAAGCACCCAGCACCCTAAGTACTAAGCACCCAGCACCCTGAGTACTGAGCACACAGCACCCTGAGTACTGAGCACCGAGCACCCCGAGCACTGAGCACCCAGCACACTGAGTACTGAGCACCCAGCACCCTGAGCACTGAGCACCCAGCACCTGAGCACTGAGCACCCAGCACCCTGAGTACTGAGGCACCCAGCACCCCGAGCACTGAGTACCCAGCACCCTGAGCACTGAGCACCCAGCACCCTGAGCACTGAGCACCCAGCACCCTGAGCACTGAGCACCCAGCACCCTGAGCACTGAGCACCCAGCACCCTGAGTACTGAGCACTGTGAACCCAGCACCAAGAGCACTGAGCACCCAGCACCCTGAGTACTGAGCACTGAGCACCCAGCACCCCAAGCACTGAGCACCCAGCACTCTGAGCACTGAGCACCCAGCACCCGAGTACTGATCACCCAGCACCCTGAGTACTGAGCACCCAGCATCCTGAGTACTGAGCACCCAGCACCCCGAACACTGAGCACCCAGCACCCTGAGCACTGAGCACCCAGCACCCTGAGCACTGAGCACCCATCACCCCGAGCACTGCGCACCCAGCACCCTGAGTACTGAGCACCCAGCACCCTGAGCACTGAGCACCCAGCACCCTGAGCACTCAGCACCCAGCACCCTGAGCACTGAGCACCCAGCACCCTGAGCACTGAGCACCCAGCACCCTGAGCACTGAGCACCCAGCACCCCGAGCACTGAGCACCCAGCACCCCGAACACTGAGCACCTAGCACCCTGAGTAATGAGCACCCAGCACCCTGAGTACTGAGCACCCAGCACCCTGAGCACTGAGCACCCAGCACCCTGAGTACTGAGCACCCAACACCCCAAGCACTGAGCACCCTGAGTACTGAGCACCCAGCACCCCAAGCACTGAGCACCCTGAGTACTGAGCACCCAACACCCTGAGTACTGCGCACCCAGCACCCCCAAGCACTGAGCACCCTGAGTACTGAGCACCCAGTACCCTGAGCACTGAACACACAGCACCCTGAGTACTGAGCACCCCCGAGCACTGAGCACCCAGCATACTGAGTACTGAGCACCGAGCACCCTGAGTACTGAGCACCCAGCACCCTGAGCACTGAGCACCCAGCACCCTGAGTACTGAGCATCAAGCACCCCGAGCACTGAGCACCCAGCACCCTGAGTACTGAGCACTGAGCACCCAGGACCCCGAGCACTGAGCACCCAGCACCCTGTGTACTGAGCACGGAGTACCCAGCACCCCGAGCACTGTGCACCCAGCATCCTGAGCAATGATCACCCTGAGTACTGAGCACCAGCACCTTGAGCACTGAGCACCGAGCACCCCGAGCACTGAGCACCCAGCACCCCGAGCACTGCGCACCCAGCACCCTGAGAACTGAGCACCCAGCACCCTGAGTACTGAGCACCCAGCACCCTGAGTACTGAGCACCCAGCACCCTGAGCACTGAGCACCCAGCACCCTGAGCACTGAGCACCCAGAACCCTGAGTACTGAGCACCCAGCACCGCCGAGTACTAAGCACCGAGCACCCTGAGCACTGAGCACCCAGCACCCTGAGCACTGAGCACCCAGCACCCTGAGTACTGAGCACCCAGCACCCCGAGCACTGAGCACCCAGCACCCTGAGTACTGAGCACCCCCGCACCCTGAGCACTGAGCACCGAGCACCCTGAGCACTGAGCACCAGGGCCCCGAGCACTGAGCACCCAGCACCCCGAGCCCTGAGCACCCAGCACCCCCGAACACTGAGCACCTAGCACCCTGAGTAATGAACACCCAGCACCCTGAGTACTGAGCACCCAGCACCCTGAGCACTGAGCACCCAGCACCCTGAGTACTGAGCACCCAACACCCCAAGCACTGAGCACCCTGAGTACTGAGCACCCAGCACCCCAAGCACTGAGCACCCTGAGTACTGAGCACCCAACACCCTGAGTACTGCGCACCCAGCACCCCAAGCACTGAGCACCCTGAGTACTGAGCACCCAGTACCCTGAGCACTGAACACACAGCACCCTGAGTACTGAGCACCCCGAGCACTGAGCACCCAGCATACTGAGAACTGAGCACCCAGCACCCTGAGTACTGAGCACCCAGCACCCTGAGCACTGAGCACCCAGCACCCCCTGAGTACTGAGCATCAAGCACCCCGAGCACTGAGCACCCTGAGTACTGAGCACCCAGTACCCTGAGCACTGAACACACAGCACCCTGAGTACTGAGCACCCCGAGCACTGAGCACCCAGCATACTGAGTACTGAGCACCCAGCACCCTGAGTACTGAGCACCCAGCACCCTGAGCACTGAGCACCCCAGCACCCTGAGTACTGAGCATCAAGCACCCCGAGCACTGGAGCACCCAGCACCCTGAGTACTGAGCACTGAGCACCCAGCACCCCGAGCACTGAGCACCCAGCACCCTGTGTACTGAGCACTGAGCACCCAGCACCCTGAGTACTGAGCATCAAGCACCCCGAGCACTGAGCACCCAGCACCCTGAGTAACTGAGCACTAAGCACCCAGCACCCCAAGCACTGAGCCCCCAGCACCCTGAGTACTGAGCACTGAGCACCCAGCACCCCAAGCACTGAGCACCCCAGCACCCTGAGCACTGAGCACTAAGCACACAGCACCCCGAGTACTGAGCACCCAGCACCCTGAGCACTGAGCACCCAGCACCCTGAGCACTGAGCACCCAGCACCCCGAGCACTGCGAACCCAGCACCCTGAGTACTGATCACCCAGCACCCTGAGCACTGAGCACCCAGCACCCCGAGCACTCAGCACCCAGCACCCTGAGCACTGAGCACCCAGCACCCTGAGTAGTGAGCACCCAACGTACTGAGCACCGAGCACCCCGAGCACTGAGCACCCAGCACCCTGAGTACTGAGCACCGAGCACCCCGAGCACTGAGCACCCAGCACACTGAGTACTGAGCTCCGAGCACCCCGAGCACTGAGTACCCAGCGCCCCGAGCACTGAGCACCCAGAACCCTGAGCACTGAGCACCCAGCACCCTGAGCACTGAGCACCCAGCACCCCGAGCACTGAGCACCCAGCACCCCGAGCACTGAGCACTGAGCACCCTGAGTACTGAGCACCCAGCACCCTGAGAAATGAGCACCCAGCACTCCGAGCACAGAGCACCCAGCAACCAGAGCACTGAGCACTGACCACCCTGAGTACTGAGCACCCAGCACCCCGAGCACTGAGCACCGAGCACCCTGAGCACTGAGCAGCCAGCACCCTGAGTACTAAGCACCCAGCACCCTAAGTACTAAGCACCCAGCACCCTGAGTACTGAGCACACAGCACCCTGAGTACTGAGCACCGAGCACCCCGAGCACTGAGCACCCAGCACACTGAGTACTGAGCACCCAGCACCCTGAGCACTGAGCACCCAGCACCCTGAGCACTGAGCACCCAGCACCCTGAGTACTGAGCACCCAGCACCCCCGAGCACTGAGCACCCAGCACCCTGAGTACTGAGCACCCAGCACCCTGAGCACTGAGCACCCAGCACCCTGAGTACTGAGCATCCAGCACCCCGAGCACTGAGCACCCAGCACCCTGAGTACTGAGCACTGTGAACCCAGCACCAAGAGCACTGAGCACCCAGCACCCTGAGTACTGAGCACTGAGCACCCAGCACCCCAAGCACTGAGCACCCAGCACTCTGAGCACTGAGCACCCAGCACCCGAGTACTGATCACCCAGCACCCTGAGTACTGAGCACCCAGCACCCTGAGTACTGAGCACCCAGCACCCCGAACACTGAGCACCCAGCACCCTGAGCACTGAGCACCCAGCACCCTGAGCACTGAGCACCCATCACCCCGAGCACTGCGCACCCAGCACCCTGAGTACTGAGCACCCAGCACCCTGAGCACTGAGCACCCAGCACCCTGAGCACTCAGCACCCAGCACCCTGAGCACTGAGCACCCAGCACCCTGAGTAGTGAGCACCCAACGTACTGAGCACCGAGCACCCC